>NC_051065.1:34192500-34216500 GCF_004664715.2 Peromyscus leucopus | reverse complement strand
CTCTACCCTCACTCCATGGAGTTCAGTAAGTGTTGACCAGGTACTGTTGGGTTGGAGCCTGTTCTAGAGTATATTTGTCCTACCCAGGGCCGCAACATTAAAGACAACTGACTCTTTCTCTCTCTTCCAGTAGCTATCAAATACCAATAGCTTCTCCACTAGTGGTGAAAATTTTGTGCCTACCTCCCGCATCCATCTGGGGTTTTGTCTGACTTGAATTTGCATACATCTTGTGCATGATATCATAGTCATTATAAGTTCATATATGAAACTGTGGCTGGAAAACACCATTTTTCTGAAGGTATCTACCACCTCTAGCTCTTAAAATCTTTTGCCCCTGTTCCTGGAAGGTCCCCGAGCCTTAGGAAGGGTGTGTGTATGTCCTATTTAGGATTCAGGGCTGGATCTTAACTGCTGAACTCTGCAGTCCCAGAAGGCTATCCTTTATATAATGAAAACTACTTGTTAAGGGTAAATCTCTGATAATATTGATTAACCAATAGTGTTACAATAAATGTTATTTTCCTATATTATACCCTGTACTTGTCTGGAGCTATGAATTATGACATATCAAAGTTTAAAAAGGCCAATTTAGTGGTATTGACCTTAGAATGATGTATTTTCAGAATGTGTCCTGAAATTATTTTACATTACATCCTTCAAGATATTGAAATTAATTCCCACGACTTAAGAGTAGTAGCTGTGTGCAGCCCAATAATGGAAGGAGTGATGGGACACGCCACTGCTCAGAGCAGACTTAGAAATTTTGTAGCTTCAATTTTCATTATACTCCAAGATCCCTCTTTCTGAGAAGAGTCACCCACTTAAGAAATGTTTCAGGGCAAGCATATCAGAAGAAATCTGAGGCCCAAGCCAGTGCCCAGAAGATCAACTTCAGAAATGAGCTTGGAGGCAGTTGCTCCAGATTTAGGTGAATCTGTAAATAACAGCTGGACTGCCCCCTCCTACGAGGCCCTCAGCCAGAAAGACACATTCAAATTGCTCCCAGATTCTGAACCGAAGGAAGTTCTGAGATAAGCTTTTGGTGTGAATGCTGATAAATCTGGTGAAGGGGATGAATTATGCTTTTAAAGTCATTGGGGTTGAAATCAAACACTGCCATTCATCGAAATTTATGGGTCAGTTTGGTGGGACAATAGAGAAGACCACCTCTCTCTTTCCCTCTATCATGATTTGTAATAAGTATGTGATTAGCTTTATCAAAAAAAACTAAGCAAAGGAGATTAATCAATGTGTAATGTGTGTGTTATTTTATTCAGATTGGTTTTTATGCAAAAATGTTTATGAGATGGCAAATAAAGAATTTAAAACAAAAACAAAGCACAAATGGGCCTCATAATATAATTCTCATTTGTAGCTAGACTCACAATAACAAATTGCAGAGCAGTCAATTGCGGGCCAAGGATAACAGATTGCCCGAGGCGACAGAAGGTGATTACTTATTTGAAAGAGACAAAGCATGCAGAATGTATCATGCGCTCAGGAAGTAAACACAATGGCCACTATATCACACAGAAAGGTTATTCATACTATTTTGGGTATTGCTATTACTACATTTTAAAACATGCTCAAAAACTTTTATCTACACAATGCAAAATATCCTTTTACTTTTAAACAAGATGGAAATTCTATCATTGTAGTATTCTTTTTAACCAGTGCCCCAATTTTAATACATTGGATAATTCTTTTTCTTTGTAGTATGCTAGAATAAGCTACTTCAAGCTCCTTGTTGAGAATTTGCCACTTTAAAACATATTCCACAGGCGAATCCCCAGCTGTGATATTACTGTGACCAAATGTGCAAACATACTTTGTACATTTTGGTGCATGGTGTCAAAAAGCCATACAGAAAGATCACATTAATTCACACTTCTGACACACTGTGAATGGCTATTTCTTCCCACAGTTTTACTTATTCATTATGAAAAGTTCTTCATGCATTTAGCCACTTGACAAATGAAGACATTTTATAATAAATTATGAGTCAAACCTATTATTTTTATTAGCGTATATATATTAGACCCCCAAATTTTTATTTTCTTAAGTGCTACCTTGTCATTTTGCACTTTCATTTGCTTTTGTTGTGTACAGTTCTATGAGACACGTTTGTGCAACAGTGATAGCTAGTAACTTAGTTATACATCATTTTTAAAGTTTACTGCTTATGTTTGTTGTTGTTGTTGTAAATTATTCATTTATTTGGGGTTATATTTTAGTAAACCTGTCAATCTTTTCCAAAATATTGTCTGAGCTTCGATAGTTAATTTTGAAGAAATTTCAAGGTTAAGAAGTTGTCAATAAATAGGAAAAAGGGTTAAAGTTGCATGCTGCTGGAAAAGCAGGGGGTGGGGAAGCTGACCTGAGTCTGTGATGTGGGTAGGTGTGACATCAATATGGAAAAATTAGGTAATTTTGTTCAAAGAAAACTTTATTGTCTGTCCACAAGATATTTTTCTAGAGCGTGCCAACTATGAGCTGAGCAGGAAGTAAGCCTCTCCCCTCCCCAGTGTCTCCGAGTGTGATAGTCCTTCCACAGTCCTCAGTGAAGCCCCACCCCATCAGCAAGACTAAGGAGTTTCACTGGCCAAAGTCTTTCCCAGATCTGGAAAATTATACTTGGTAGACAGCCATCTTTTTCAATGGTCTGAGAAGGCTCAGCGTTAAAGGCTAGGCTCACAACCAAAACCAAACTTCCCGAAGTTTCACAGCAGAGCACAAGCGGGCACATCTAGTGAGACAACCAGGACATCACAAAGAAAGGAACAGTGCCTGCATGTGTGTGCACTGCATCAAACCAAGGACAGACGCGAATCAGGACCATTAAGTCAGGGGGTAGAGGGACACATACTGTTTTTTTCCTATTATATTTCAAAATAGCAAATGTGCTTACAAAATCCATCCTCATTCCTTCTCTGTCACTAACCCTTCCAAATGCTTGATATGAGGAGGAAGTTACAATAGAAGATGAGTGATATACACATGCACTTTGCATTCTGCTAGTTTTCATCTTTGTAGGTTATATATTCAGGTTTTCTAGAGTAACAGAATTTAAAATAAATATCTGTATCTATATCTATATATGCATATAAATTTCTATATCTACATATGTAGGTATATAGATTTACTATGTATGTAAATCTATATATAAAGGAGACTTATTGGAATGTGTTAAAGACTGTGGTCAAGCTAATCCAATAATGGCTGGCTATGAATGCGAAGTCCAAGAATACAGTTGTTGCTCAGTCCACAAGGCTGGATGTCCCAGCTGGTCTTCAGTGTACTCTGGAATCCCAAGACTCCAAAGGCTGTAATGTCAGTGAAGGAATGGAATTGCTAGCAAGGCAAGAACAAACAGGCAAAGAGAAAACGTTTCCTTCTTCCATATCCTTATATAGGTTTCCAGGAGAAGGTGTGGCCTAGATTAGATCTGGATTAAAGATATAGATGAATGGTGTATCTTCCTATCTCAAAGATCCAGATTAGAAGTAGATCTTTCCACTTCTGATTAACCTTTTAGACAGTTTTGATAACAATGATCTTAAGAAGGATGTTTTCCTAAACTAACTGATTCTCTAGATATATCAAACATTTGCTTCATAAGATTACACAATGATGTATATGTGAAAATAAAGTGAAAATTGCAACATTATTTTGGGAAACAAGTGCCATTTCCTACTTGGAATGTTATATATGTATTTTTTTTTCAAAATAGCAAGAAAACATCAAATCAAAGAAATAGTACAGTTCAGGAACAGACTGTCAATTGTGGTGAGAGATTTCATGAATGAGAAAGTACCCAATGACTTATGTCTATGTATTATCCATTATTTTATTTTAGTATTTTCCTGCTTGGTTGGAGGGTTTTTTTTTTTTGTTTTTTTAAGATTTTTTATTTATTATTTATACAATGTTCTGCCTGCATGTATGCCTGCAGGCCAGAAGAGGGCACCAGTTCTCATTACAGATGGTTGTGAGCCACCATGTGGTTGCTGGGAATTGAACTCAGGACCTCTGGAAGGGCAGCCAGTGCTCTTAACCTCTGAGCCATCTCTCCAGCCCTGGTTGGAGTTTTATATGCCAAAATTATATGAAACAATGTTGTGCAATAAGATGTATTTACATATGTATATTCTCATAATCAGTCTGATAGCCTACCCATCACCTCAAATGGCTGCCTTTTTTTTATTTCATGGTGAAGCTACTTAAAATATACTCTCACATCAAATTTCAATGCAATATAATATATTAGATATAATAGCCTTCTAAACATAGACATTCAGAATGTGTTTATTCCATACATTTTGGCCAAATTATTTCCTTTATTGTCATCCCAACCCCAACTTTGTAGGAAGCATCATCCATCTCTGCTTCTGTGAATTTGGTTGAATTCTGTGAGTGAGATGATGCATCATTTTCTTTCTGTAGTTAGATTATTTCACTTAGGACAATGCTCTGCATGTTTATTTGTGGTATCATGTGTATCCAGTGGATGGCCTTTTGGTGCAGGTATTGGGATAGGAGTTTGTTTCATTTACTTCTCTCATTGACCAGTACTTCATTTTTTCTCTTTAAATTTTTATAAGGGGCCTGGAGAAGTGGCTCAATGGGCAAGAACACTTACTGTCAAACTGGAGGGTCTGAATTTGATCTCAGAAACTCCCCAAGGTGAGAGGAGAGAGCCAACTCCCAAAAGTGCTTCTCTGGTGTCCACATAAACTCTGTGGTACATGCCCTCTTGTCTTCCCCACAAAAATAAGCATGTATGTATGGTGATATTTTATTTGTACTGAAATGTGATTTCATTTGTATGTTAATAAATAAAGTTGCCTGGGGGTCAGAGCTGATACCACCAGCATGGAGACACACACCTTTAATCTCAATACCAACCATAGAAGACCTGGAGGTCTGTATAAATGGGCGGTGATGAGGAGGTCATGTGGTTGGGTTTACAACAAATAAGAAGGTAGAACAGAAAGTCATAAAAAGACAGATACACAGGAAGTAGCGCTCTTTCTGAGAAGAAGGACAACAGCAGCAGCGAAGGGTAAGCTCAGCTCTGACCTCGGGCTTTTAACTCTGCAATGGCTCTGTGTTTCTTATTTAAAAAGATCATTCATCTATATTTGGTGCCCAACGTGGTGCAAATTCATTAAAAACTGCTTGGCTTGACTTGGCGGCGGGTCTGGTTTCCCGCAGTGGTGGCCCGACTCCCTAGCTCGGACCTAGCTCGGCCTAGCCTCTAGGCCCTACTGACAGTAGCTACAAGTGGTTACTCTCAGCTGGAGCTACTTGCTTAAAGCTGGTATTACGAACAAATCAGCCTGCTCGGGATGATGAAACAGCTGAGATAGAGAGAACAGAAAATTCAGGAGAAACCATAAAGAAAATATTTTGGCAAACTTCTATAAATGATCAAAGACAAAATTAACTATATATATATATATATATATATATATATATATATATATATATATATATAAAGTGATATTGTTAGAAAATGCTATGTGTATATTTCTAATTGTACTTACACCATTCATTTAACAATGTAATGCAATTTGCTGATTTTTGAATGTTATTATTACCAACTATTAGGATAAAAAGAAATGAAAGTTAGTAGTTAGACATTACAATAGAACTTGTAGTCATATTAGGTATGTTTTCAAGATTGAACAGATATATTTTATATAGACAGATCATCTTCAAACCCTTCAGAGATCTACAGAATATGACATTTAAAATGTTTTAATAACTCAGAAAATTTTTCTTTTTTTGTTATGACTATGAGACATGTCGGCTCCTGGCAGTATCAATCTACTTCAGAGAAAATATGGGCATTGAAAAAACTGCATATGGAGTTAACTTTCATTGTGGCAAAAGTTAGCCACTGGACAACAAAGTATCCTTGAATCAACTGCTGACAAAATAGACAGACAGGACATGAAACAATGGACTACTGATTCTTGCCAAAACAAATGTGGTTGTGGCTTTATTAAAAGGCATCTTCTGAGGCCAGGACAATATGGCACCATCCCTGAAGTGGCCTTCGCAATCCAGAAAAGGTACAGTGCCATTTTCTTTGAAGGCAGCTGAACAGGCAATGGACCGATGGCTTCTGATGTGCAGTGGAACAGCAGCTGAAACAGTTGTTCTTGAAGAGTAACTAAGCTCACATCTCTCAATAGTAGACTGGCATTTGATAGAGGGATGTGAAGAAGAATGGAATGCTGAGATGAAGCCACACACACACAGCCAAGAAGAATAGACAGCTGAATTAAAAAAAAACATCAACAATTTCCAGAATTTAAAATCCTGAATCATGACATGACTCTAATGGAATTCAGGTGTTTCTGACACATGGACTACTCTCACCATATGTGAGATCAAACTGTTGACCTTGTGTACATCCTAGTTCACAAATGAGTCTGTCAGATACACTAAGCCTATAGGCTGAAGATGATGCCCCAAAACTGCGGAGAAATCTTAGGTGACTGTCCAGGCAGCTGGCTGTTTCTGTCAACTCACATTTTTTTTTTTTTGAAGCTGCTTGCATGCACTTCCTATTTTTATTTTTTATTAGGTAATATTATTTCTTTCTTGGGTCTCTGAGGGAGTTGAAGATTAGTTAGTTATAGTTGATGATTAGTTAGGATAGAAAGTGAATCAGGTACATTTTGGACTTATCAAAATAAGATAGATAATGGAATTATTTTCTCTGAATATGTCAAATACAAATGGACTAGACATTGTTTAGGTAGTTATTGCTTGTATATGTGGTATATAGTTATTGTAATTTTGTATATAGTTTTTCTTATATTAGTTATAACCTTTTTCCTTTTTATTAAAATAGAAAAGGAGAAATATGGTGATATTTTATTTGTACTGAAATGTGATTTTATTTGTATGTTAACAAATAAAGTTGCCTGGGGGTCAGAGCTGATAGCAAGCCATAGCAGAAGTCTGGCAGTGATAGCACACACCCTTAATCCAGATCACATGACAGGCAGATCTCTGTGTGTTCAAGGATACCACCAGCATGGAGACACACACCTTTAATCTCAATACCAACCATAAAAGACCTGGAGGTCTGTATAGATGGGTAATGACGAGGAGGTCATGTGGTTGGGTTTACAACCAATGAGAAGGCAGAACAGAAAGTCTATAAAAAGACAGATACACAGGAAGTAGCACTCTTTCTGAGAGGAAGGACAACAGCAGCAGTGAAGGGTAAGCTCAGCTCTGACCTCTTGGGCTTTTAACTGCAATTGGCTTTGTGTTTCTTATTTAATAAGACTGTTCATCTACATGTATGTACAAAAGGGTCTTACAATCATTATCTAATTAGAACAAACACCAGAACTGTAACCTTTACTCATACTGCTTTATAAGTGGTATTACCATGCATATACATATGTAAGTTAAATTTATAAAATTTTTCATTTTTTAAGTTACATTTCTATTATTTGATGAAGCACCATGACCAAGGCAACTCATAGATGGCAGTTTATTTAGATGCTTACTATTCCAGATGGATCAGAACCCATCATTGTTGTGGCAGGGAAGTGTGGCAGCAGACAGGCATCCAAACTGGAACCAGAAGGTGAGAGTCAAGGACTCACCTCCTGAATTGCAAAGAGTAAGCAAAAGGACAAAATGGGGAATGGCATGTAGCTTTTGAAACATCAGAGCTTGCTGCCAGTGACATAACTCCTTCAGCAAGGCCACACCATCTGATCCTCCCCAAACAACACCAAACTGAGAATCAATTATTCAACTTCCAAAGTATGTATTTGCATATATGTACACAAATATAAAATAGGTTGTAATAAGGTTAAGACTAAGAACTGAAAGTGAGACTAAGTATTAGAGTAAGTTTTAGGTTATTGGTTAGTTATATATTAGCTACTTTATACCTTAATGACAGACACTTATTAAGACAAAAGGAATAATAATTAAATTGAGCCTAAGCACTGTGCGTGTATACTTAAAGGAGATACACATTCTTTTTATTAGAGAGAGGTATTACTGTTCTCCTGACCTTTATATACTTTGTATTTCAAGTGCCAAATAGAACCATATGTCAGAGTACAACATGATCAAAGTTTAAAGAAACAGAACTCTTAAATAATATACACAATAAAAGATAGAACCCAGCTGTATGTTATTGCAAAAACATGAGGATGCAAGAAGAGTTTTCACTTCTACTTTATTATTATTATTATTAACTTGGTAAAATTAGATTCACTTTTCCACCTTAGTATTTATTTTCTTGCCAAAAGTATACCAGATGGAAGAATTTTGTGTAATTGAAAACATTTATTGGTATGTCTTTCAGCTAAGATGTATTATCACTAATATAATTGTACCTTCTTTTGTATCTTAGCAAATGTTATTTTTTCTTTTTATGTCAAGGCACATGACTCTTTTTTCCTGTCTATTGTTAGGATGTCATGCATATAACCTTTCAAAATAGCCCTTCCATATAGTGCAGCACACCTTATTTCAGAACCAAGCCACCTATGAGTCATATGTTGACACTAAGTACCAAAAAGATTAACTCCAAATTAGCCACACAGCCCATTTTGTTAAGCAAGACATGAAGAAACAGCAAACTGGGAAAGCCTGATGCCATTTTCTGAAATGACCACTTACAGAAAAGTTTGGAGTTGGAGGATTCCAGGGTCTTGAGCAAAGTGCTCTAAGAGGATGGCAGCCTTATGGGGTGTGAGTAACTGAGGCCTTTGTACACGTACTCGGGAGTGCAGGAGTAAAGCTGGTTTTACATGTGGGAGTACCTCATAAAGCAAAAATGCCAAACCATAAATCAAAGATTCTTTAAGCTTCAAATGTAAAAGCAGAACTGTAATATACTCAGCAGCGTTGAAAGAACCTCTGGGTACACCCTATCTTTTAGATAATCTCTGGGTACTAGGATAGTAAATGACAAACGATTCACATACAAATGCACCATTATGGAAAACTATAGAGAAAATTTATTAAAATCTCTACCCTACCATACTTCTCACCAATATTTTCCAATAGCCAAGGCTCTACTACATTTAATTTTAGCGAAAAGAAACAAAGAATATGTGCAGTACTCAGGGTGGCCAGTACTCAGATGGTCAGAATGCATGCTATGCAATAATCAACCATATTTGTGCTTTTTTCATATTGTCTATGCATTTGTCAGGCTTCTTTTACTGACCAATGAAGAAATATAACAAATAAGAATGAAAGAGAAACTCACTCATGTTAAAATCTCAGCTAGTTGCGAGCCTGCTACCCAAGCACATGTATATGTATGATTGGCTTCATTTGTAAATGTGAATATGTGCAAACATTCATTATCTGCTTCATATGTGATCACATCATAGATTTAGATAATTCAAAAATGAGCAATACAACATTGACATATTTCCCTGGTAATAAAAATGACCATCAAATATTTTTCCTTATAGATAATTATAGATAATACTGTATGTATAGGATTGCTACTGTGGATCTCAGTCTAGAAATCATTGCCCAAAATTACTTGGGGCAAACTATATGCCAATTTTTAGGTTTATGCAGAGTGCAATTTTTTTGGCTCCTTCAAAGAATGAGCACCATGTGCTGCCCTCACTGAACAGTGAGGAAGGTCGTTGTTTCTCTGCACTCTTATGATGTTCTAACAATCTTACACTAAAACTTTCTTTCAGCCATGAAGTGTATCATAAAGTTATACCCCACAGATGAGAAGTGTGTGCAATCAAGTCAATTATTTCAATGGTTGAATGGGAGTTAGATAATCAGTTTATATAATTGTATTTTGATAGCAATATCAGATCTTGCCTTTTAAACTGTTTTGAACACTTTTTGTTGGGAATCATGTGGCCTAGTTTTAAATAATCATATATATATATATATGTGTGTGTGTGTGTGTGTGTGTGTGTTTATATATATATATATATATATATATATATATATGCATATATGCTTGTCCAAGGGGTCTCTGAGATGCAAGACTCGTGGAGATGGTCTCTCACTCGGCAAAGACCAGTGGACCTGGGAATAGAACAGAATACTGCTGAGAGTTTGCAGTTTGCAACTCTCTTCTCTCTGATAATATTGATGATTCTCTTGGCATTTTTTTGGTGGGGGGTTACTTTGTCAGTCATACATGGGACAGATGTGATCATTCCCAGAAACCCCATTCTTTTTTTTCCAATATTTTTCCTTAAAATTCTTTGAGAACTGATGCTTCTTGGGTTTCTTATCCAGAATGTGCCTGGCTCAATATTTAGCCAAGCTAACAAGATGTTTTGCTTAAAGGTTGTTTGGATGTAAAATTTGGGAAAAAACATATTTATATATTTTTTTGGAGGTTATTCCTGGAGGGTGAGAAAAACATGTAATGTAAATAAGGACCGCTTGAGCTATTCAGGGCTAGCCACTTGTGTGAAACTCATCTGGTGATCAGAAAATCCTTCTTCTGCCGCTGCCCCTTCCCCATTTCATGACTTGAACCCAAGCTGTGGCGGAACTTCAGCAACTTTTGAAAAGCAGTCTGTAAATGTATACATAAATAAATAAGTGAAATAATTATAACAATGTGTGTTGCATTTATTAGAAAAAAATCACTGTATTTTTGTAGTCTAACACTATTTTTTAATAAGGAATTAACTTAGGCTCCAGAACCTCAAATTCCAGAATAATCTTACATACTTCAATCAAATAAATCTGACAAGAGTAGGTTATTGACTTAGCAATTCCTTTATTGTGTCATGTTTTATGAAATATTATTTTATGACCTAAAATTGCAAATTATTATACACACACACACACACACACACACACACACACACACACACACACACATACATCTGATCTGTACAAATGCATGGCCAAAAAAAGCAGGGAAAAGGGAAAAGAAACATGATTAGTTGAATCAAAAATATAAAAAAAGTAAGAGACCTAGAAGTCATGATTCTGGGAAAATCAAATTCAGTTTTGATTCTACCTTCAAAGTAGATAGGCATTTTTAAATAGATAAGTTTAAGTAATTGTGCACTAAGAGCAGGAAATTCTGTATTACTAATGGCAATATAAGACTCAATCATTTCTCTTTTGCATCTGCAAAGTGCCACATCAGTTCCCTGTACATCCAAAGTCAAGTAAACTGCCCATTGAGGGATCTGGAGTAACAAGGAACAGATGAGACTTGGCCTCAGAAGGACTTGCCATGAATGAAGGACTACTGCTCTGTCTAGAAAATCATTATGACATAAATTAAAAAAAGAAACAATTTTATTGCACAAGCTTAATTATAGTGGTCCATAAACTTAAAATGATGTTACATAGTTGATGCTTCTTACAATGCTTCTGAAACAAAGAAGAAATAACTTCAAAACAGTATTTATTTAGTCGTATGTGTGTGTGCAAGCTCACCCACACATGCCATGTTGGAGATCAGAGGACATTTTGAAAATCAGTTTTCTCTGGGTCTGATTTCTGGTCTTCATGCTTGGCAACAAGTTTTCTTACTTACTGAACCACCTCACCAACTTTGGCTTTTCATATCCTACATACAAGTAGTATTTAATATTAATGATGAAAACAGAAGTGCTTTTACATTCCCCCTTCAAACACTTAATTCTGTAGATGCTTAAGGTCAACAAACAAGCCTTAGGTGTAATCTAAAACTTTAAGTAAACACTCTATTTTTTTATTACCCCCTTTTCTCTTCAAAACAGTTCAACTTATAAGATTCTTATAAGATTGTTCCTGGACTAGTTGGTGAAATTGAGGTAATTCTGACTATTCTGTTCCCGTTCTGATAATCAAGTACCAATGATCACATGATCATTTTTAATAATCATGAAATAACATGGGAATAGAAGTTTAAAAAATGCTGCCCATGATATTATTTAATAATTAGTGCCCATTACAAACAAGTAATTCTTTTCATGAGGCTGTCAAGATGGCTCAGTAGACAAGAGCACTTGCTGTGTCAGCATGAGGAACTGAGTTCAAATCCCAGTTGTACAAAAAGTCAGACATTACTGGAATGAACCTGTAACCCCAGTCCTATGCAAATAGGAGGATCCGTGTGACTGGCTTCCATCCCAATTAGTTCTAGGTTCAGTGAGAGACCCTGTCTTCAGTGAAAGAGTAGGAGAGTGATAAGCCAGAACTTTTGACATCCTCCTCTAGCGTCTGTGTGTCTATAGGCAAATGGATCAGCACACATACATGAACATGCATCACACACACACACACACACACACACACACACATATACACACACACACACAGAGAGAGAGAGAGAGAGAGAGAAGAGAGAGAGAGAGAGAGAAAAGTATATATAATCATTCATCATGAAATAAATAAAATACTTAGAGTATAATTATAATGTGATCATGAGATGTATAGGTAGCATATATTAAATCCATGTATGCTTTGGATAATTTCATAGGGAAAATTATGAGCTAATGACCTAGATGTAGTAAAATCTGCATGGTTGCCTGTTAAGACTTATTAAGTAGAAAACAATACAAAACTGAAAATTACCAAAATATAAACTTCCAAGTCCAAAACAGCTTTGGTACATATGTCACCAGGAAATGACATTTTGGGTTGTTAACTAATATTGATGCTCAGGTAGGACTTGGGAGGATTTGGGTCTGGTGGATGCAATGTTACATAACAATGAGAACAAGAATTAAAATTAGAAGAAGTATAAGTTCTTATCTACCATTTTCATTGCCCCTGGATTTGTCTTGTTACTGTTATTTTGCTCATCTGGCCAAGAGAACAAAATAATTTCATTTAATGATTTTTGCTATGACTGACTATTTTTATTTTCACCTTCTCCATAGACTTAGAAATATTAAGGGGAAGACAGAATCATTGTCTCTCTTTTTTTCTAGTTTTCTGCTTGTCTCTTTCTCCTCTTCTCATTGTATGTAGGTCAACACAAACTTGTTTTATGCAGATTTGTGAATGACTTTTATAAAAGCATACAGCTACAATTCCTGGATAAATCTTTTATCTGCCATGTTATGGCAGTAGGCTGGCTGAAAGTGTTATGCCAGTGGGCTGGCTGAAGTATTATGGCAGAAGGTTGGTTAAGAGAGATGAGCAGGATGGTGCTAACTGATTGATCCAAAGCAGAGGTGATGATTACAAAGCTGTGCTATGCTGGCAGGGCTAATGAAAGAAATGCTGTAACAGCAACTGACTTAATGATAACAGGAGCAAATAATTCAATATGCATCTTAACTATATTGATCATCTGCTCAAACAATCTAGCGAAGTTTCTAGGTCTTAGCAAAAACTACATATATTTTTTCCATGACTAAGGACAGAGTGATACAGCTAAGTTTCTGCTGTCACTAACTGAAAAGGAACAGTCTGAGTAACAGTAGGGAAGAGAGGAAATGCAGAACAGTGCTGTGTAGGGAAGTCAGTCAAGGAAAGACTTCCATGTTCTTCATCAAATGCTATTTAGTGTATGAGGAAGGTGTGGTTCTGGGTTTACCCATGTAGACATTATCCTCATCAAGAACAGCTTGAGTTGGGTATGACAGGTGGAGGTCCTCTCAGATTAGGTTTAAGAGACATTGGTAGGACAGTAACTGTAGATAGCAGTATAGATGATTTCATCAAGAGATTTTGACACTAATGGAATCAGGAAAATGACTTCAGAGAAGGAAGCTCACCATTATAGTAGAGGAAATGAGTGCAGCTTCTTCTCTCTGTCTTTCTTTGGTTTTTCAGTTCACATCTTCATGATGGTATTCAGGGCACATCTACATCAAGCCATCTAAGAATCCCCAGAAATAAACAAAATCTGGGGAAGAAGTTTTCATTTAAATAATTAAAATCATAGACATTTTCAAAGTAGTGTTTAGAAACCAGTTGTTCCAAGTCAGGTATTTTCAGTATGCTACCATTAAAACACATACATAAAGATGGAGTAATCTGTACATTTATGAAGCTGTTTCTGAGTTAAAGACACAGCTCAGTTGGTAAAGTGTTTGTCTTATGAGCATGAAGACCTCAGTTTGAACCCTAGCATTGTATAAACCAAACATGGTGGCACACACCTGTATTCTTATCACTTGGAAGGTGGAGGCAGGAGGATCAGATTCAGATCAAGTGCAGCTGCAGAGTATGAGACCAGTATGTAGGAATTTACCTACTTACCTACATACATAAACACACACACACACACACACACACACACCACCACCACCACCACCACCACCAACAACAACAACAACAACAACAATACCACCACTACCACCACCAAACAACTAATGAAAAAAAGGCAAGGGGGTAGTATATGCACTTATTTGGAGGCAGGAAAGAGAAGGGGGAAATGAGGAAATTATAGTATAATCTCAAAAAAAATAATAAAAAAAAATCCTTTTTGGCCCTGCCCACAGGAGCCTAGCAGGACAAATAATACACTTTCCAATTTCTGAAAAGCAGAAGTGGATGATGCCTAAGCATTAGTTGATTCTGATGATGATAAATTAGTGATGAATCCCTACCTACATCATTGCTAAGTACAAGACACTGTGTATGTATTAACATGATTTCAGAGTTGCTTTTAATACTTTTAGAATGAAGAGAAATGTAACCAAGAGGGATAGGATGACCCACCACAGATACTTCATTTTGACATTGAATGACCTAGATAAGGCCTAGTTCTAGAAAAGAGAAAGAGATAATGGACATTGCAGGTAGACAGATCCTGAAGGAAGTAATATGAGCTTAGAAATCCTTTCCTGTCTGGTAAGTATTTTCTCAGAAGCACCTGAGAGGCATTGAAAAACGAGTTCTTTCTTCTGTGACCTTTAACCATAAACAAGAAAAGTACCTATCTAAAAATATTGTCCATGCTGGAGAAGAAAATAAGGACAAATTTGTATGTACAATTAGACTGGAGATTGGAAATCCCAGAGGCTAATGTAACTCTAGAGTATGTTTAGTCCCAAGAGAGGAACAATAAAAACTGTAATTTCTTACAATACAAAACCAGCTAACTTTCAAAGTTTTCTTCGAATGAACTGAATGAACTTATTTTATCACAATTTCAAAACTCTGAATGAGGCAAAGCTTTACTTCCTCCATTTTAATGAGGAAACAAAGCTTGCTATGTATATTTTCTAAGATCATAACACTAGGAAATTGTAAAAGTGGAATTGAGGCAGTTAGAAATGATTATAAATCTAGAACTGTGTCATAAAACAAAACAGTAAGTCATAATAGAAAAAGAGGGCTGCAAGAAGATGGTGTGATTTATGTACCAATTGGTAAAACTGATCTCAGACACCATGTCTTAAATTTAATTTTGTTAAACTCAAAGCAATTCATCTTAACAAACCAAAGTGCAATGTCAGTTAAAGTGACCAAGTTCTATTTCCCTCTCTGGAGGGCTGACTGTATCTGTTCACATAGTCAACAGCATACTATAGGTTTGCCAAAGTAGGCAAAGTAGGGCATAGACTTTAAAGACCCCCTCACCACCATTTTCCACATTGTTTCATAGATTAACCACTGCATAAGCTTGATTATATTCATCTCGACTTAAAAAATTTTCTAATCTTCAGATCAGAGAGTGTATTGGCTACTACAAAAGGTGAACATGAATAACAACAAAAACATTAACAACTGATAACCAAATAAATACAATTCAAGACACACTAAAGCAATTACTTTGGTATAATATTAACAACTATTTTGGAATCCTGCCCTTAATTCAGTCACACAAATGAGAATAAATTGTGCAAAGTATGAATAGAAAGGATAGGACAATAGAAATGTTAAATCAATAGTATCAGAAGTCAATTCAGAAGAGAGATAAAAAGACAACACACACACACACACACACACACACACACACACACACACACATTGAAGTGGTCAGATTTAAAAGATTAAGTGAGCTCAAAATTTACAGAATACCAGGGCTCAGCTTGATGAACTTCATTTTTGTTTCAAATTTTCTCCAAGCTATTAGTTCTGATCTGATGGACAAGTTCTAATATTTTACTTTCAAATAAACATGGATTTATGAGATCAGGGAATGTCATCTGTTTCTTAGTTCTATCATCAGCATACAGACAGACATAAACAGCACATATGAATGAAATATTTTATATATATATATGTGTGTGTGTGTGTGTGTGTACATGTATATGTCTCTATAAATGTATATATTTTGAGACAGGGATTTTGTGTCTGGGTATGTAGTTTAGGCTTGTCTACAACTCACTAAGTAACAGAGACAAACTTTGAGCTAACAATTCTTCTGCCTAGGCTTTCTGAGTACTGGGATTATAGGCAAGTTCCACACACTGGTTCCTTACCTATCTGTTCATTGATTCCCTGCCTCATCTTCATTTGAAAGAAATGGCCTGGACAATAACTGTCCTGCAGGTAATATCTTAAGTAGGATCTCCACAGAATAATAAAACAAGATTTTATAATGTGCATTCTTTTTTTCAGTATACATAGCATAGATACATTTTTATATCTTGAGTGATTAGCCTCAGATAGTGGAAGACATCTTTTCATTTGGACGTTGCTTGGACTTTAGAATTTTTGTCTTATCACCATTGTATATTATTCCTAAACAAATAAACTCTTTCTATACTACAAAACTATTAGATTAGTGTACATTATCTGTGGGGACATAGAAAAAAGTAAATACTAATAAATCAATGTCTCAACCTGAGAGCATAAATAATATTTCACAGTGGCTGTTTGTTTGATACTTTCCTGAGTGATAGATGAGACATCATATTTATTTGGCCTTCAGAGCTATGAGCAATGCTTAGGGGAAAACATGCTCAAAATTCAAATTGGTCTTGGTTATCTGGAAAAGGATCATAAATAAATGTAATGGTTTTAAACTACAAAGTCATCGTAATACATATTAAGTGGGGTGGGGGAGAAGCAGAGAGGAATTCTACAAAATCAGGAGGCCGCTTAGTCTACACTGTGCTGTTTAATGGGCATTCTCCTAGACACAGTGGAATTCAAGGGTTTTGGCACTGGCCCTTAAGTGCTTCTTTTCCATTGCATAATGGAAGAAATAAAATGTTACAAGATACAGATTAAAATGTCCTTAAACTCTGGATAGAGCATGTCAAAACAGGAAAACATGAATTAAAAATTAAAAGTTCATGAGTAATACAGGTGACCTTCCCCATAAGCAACTTTATTGCTACCGTGCTTACCTCCTTAATTCCTAACTACCAAAAGTAGCAAAGCAGTAATCTCAACTAATCTAAGATTATTATGTCCAGCTGTATTTCCATTAGCAGTGGTGGGTGTATGAATGCTCATAAGTTATGTTTCTCCAGTATCCGTTATGCATTCCATTAGGACTCTTCCTAATACAAACAGAAAGCTTAAGTATTGCTTGATATGTTACCCAGTCTGTATGATCTGGAGATTTAGGTCATGCTTGCGTGTTTTAAACACACTATTTAAAAATTGATACCAGTGACCTGTTTGGATGCAGCCCCCAAACCAGGTCCCTTTCCTTCCCTGTCTACACTCTCTGTGCTTGACCTACTTGCAAGCTGTGTACCTCTCAAGGTCTCAAGTGACAGACTTTTCAAATATTCACATCGTATCATTGAAGCCATGTCTGCCAATGAAGCCTGCAATTGACTATCCTGAAGGGGACCACGCAGGAAGACAGACCACTGTGCTGTTCTATTGGAATCTAGAGCTTATGGCGCTGAAGGATACATAGGTGCAAGTTGACGAGATGGAGAAACATCTGTTTTCTTCCTAAACGGTAAACAATGGAAGGGAAGAATAAAAAATCATACTTAGAGTAATCTGTTCCTACAGGTAAAATTACCCATTTTCTCTAATAGACACTTAAAATCGTATTCATCATATATTCAGTACTGTTGTTCAGTTCTACCACCCATTGGCAGTGCTGAGAATATTATTAGCTTCTGCGGATGGAAAAACAATGATGGTCCATTTTGTGAAGTTCGATGATGCTGCAAGGGAACAGGAATTTCAAGAGATTTACTTGAAACTTGAGAATTTCATTTCCATTACTGAATTAATTAATCATTCAAAAGGTGAATGGTGTTGTAATGACTCCTGATGTGTTGGAGAATCACTGTTTGTGTATAAGAAGATTTCACCTAAAACACAGATAGACTTCTCCTGTAAGGTCAAATTTGAGACACCCACCAGTAGTATCTAGTGATATTAACTGAAAATGGAGCAACCCAAATTGTTAGCAAAGTGTATACTACAGAAAACACAGGGTCCGCTATGGCTGAACACATGTGAAGGCGTGCCTAGTTATCATACCTGCAATACTTCCCATTTCTTAGTTAACCCTAGTCAGGGCATTCGCAGTTCTCTGATCTAATGTCCCTCTTGTTCTGTGAAGGAAAAGCCAGTGTGATTCTTAGAGTAACTACTCCCTGTTTATCATTCTAGCTTTTAACCTTCCCAACAGGGTGATGCATTTCAAGACTGCAAAAACAGTTCTAACAAGTGCATTTCCCTTGACTCACTTATGTTTAGACAGTTAATAGTCACTGGGGAGAGCATGGATGACAAAAGCGTAACTCTGACAGTAGGCCTGTGTTTATGGAAAGAATGCCTGCTGTCTTCGGGTCAGAGGCTATGGAGCTGTGGTTACCGAGAGAAATTAGTCAGGAAAAACACAGAAGAGCCCAGCAGGGGTTATTAGGATGAACAGCTTTCATTTTTTTGTTTATTTGAAATGAGCTGGATTGTGAAAGTGTTGAAAATCCCTCCTGTCACATAGCTGAAAGGGAGTGCCCTCTCCTCAGCACATCATGCTGATAATGATTTCTTCCAAGATGGGATCCTGTCCAGGACAAAGAATGAAGCAAAGGTTTCAACACACAGGGAATTCCAAATGCGTAAACAAGAACATGACCATACCTTTTATATGCAGCATGGTATTCAGAAAGTCAACACACAAACATGGTAGTCTTCTGAAAGAAAAAAAAAGTATATATAACTCCCTAGAATGGTCCTCTCCTCGAGGTGAGTTTAAAACTTCTGAATTTTGCCACTATATGAATTCCACTTCATTAGCAGATTTTTTGTGAGAGAAATTTAGAGCAAAACACCCTTTTGTCTCTGTCTTCTGCTATTTAAAGTTTCTAGGAGTTTGAAGCCTGTTATAAAATTCCCACAGAGCTCATTGGTGTGCTAAAAGTATTATGGAAGTGTCAAGATCATCTCTTTGGTGACTATGGAGTCTAATTTCTAATTAACTTCTTCACTTAGGATTCATACATACTGCACACATCACCAGCATATTCTTTTCCACTGTATAGTATTCACTGTACTATATTCATATATTCATGATTTATTGATGTAGTCTACCATGTCTTACTTAATGAGTGTTACAGTGAATTATCTGTCATTACAAGTGTTTATATATCAATTTCCTCCACTAAACTCTTTCATCATTTAAGTATTTCTTCTCTTCCATATTCTTTGCCTTTCTTCAAATCAAGAGGTAATATAAACATACCCACAACTGTTTCTAATTTAATAGAATTGTCTTTATAGAACTTACACTCTTTAAAATTAAGAGTCCATGAGAATAATTTCTTTATTCCAAAAGGGGATACCTTCTAGATGAGGGACAAGGGAGTAATTATTAATTGTATGGGGTGCTTTCTATTAAAACACCAAGACAAAATTATTGCATCTGATATAAAGGCTTTCAAAATTCTTATTCTTTATTACTTAATGTGGAGAAATACATTCGTTTACAGAATATAAACTGTAACTGTGATATGAAATAAAACTATGATATCAAATATTTAGACAACTACTCCAAATTTAAAGTGTATCATTGAGATGGTGATGAATTCATTCTTTCAGAATCAAGATGTACTTAAACCATGGAGAGTGCTGAAGGGAGAAAAGCAAAGGAACTACAAAATCAAAACTTTAAATGACAAAAGGCAGAGGCAAAATAGAGTTCTTAGTCTATGATTTCATCTACATGAGATGAATATTGAAGTGGAACTATGCAAGTGACAGAATTCAGAAATGTAAAATTGACTTTGGGGAGGGAGATGAATACAGGAAGGGAAAATGTTTTGGTACCATATTCTCTCTTCCCTCTTTCTGTCTATTTCTGTGAGCACTTTTGGGCACATAAATGTATCCACATGTGCATGTACACACATACACACACACACTTTTCCCTAAAATCCCTAATTTAAAAAGATGGTTGCCTTTGGTCCATGTCCTTATTCAATTTCCTACTGGTGTGTTGACTAAAACTAGTGGCTTATTGGTAATTAACAGGGCACAGAAAATCACTCTCATGATTTGGTTACACAAGATTGTGGCCACAAGGTTGATAGATTACTAGAAATCTCAGCCTGTTGCTGGCTTTCTTTCATGCTGAAGAGGCTCTCCTGACAGGGAACATCCCCTATTCCATGAAACAAAGATTACAGGCCTAGAGTAGGAGTCCTGTCTGAGCTCAGTGCTGCAGATCATGACAGAACTTAGCTGAGATGTTGTTGGACCAAGCGAACCAAGGCCAATTGTCACCGGCTGTCATCACCAGTCAGTCTCGCTGCAGCCATTTCTGTGACAATAACCCAAGGGAGGAGAAAAGAAATAGTGCTATCCCTGGACTATTTTGTTTCATACAGGAAATTAAAACTTCTAGTTCTAAACTTATAAAAGAAAGAGGAGGTTGATACTACTACCAATACCACTGCTGCTGCTGCTGCCCCCTTGCTAGTCTCTCTCTCTCTCTCTCTCTCTCTCTCTCTCTCTCTCTCTCTCTCTCTCTCTCTCTTTCACACACACACACACACACACACACACACACACACACACACACACACACGACCTTTTCCTATCTCCACATACAACTCTTTACTGCATGTTACACACATTTCACATTTACTCTTGAGAAGGATACAAGGTTTGTTTAATAAAACTTTATATACTTACTCATGTTGAAGAAAATGAAAGTTGAATCACAAATTAATGAGTTAAATTTTTTCCATTTTTATGTTATACTGTTTTCTCCATGTATATAAAAGATAAGGTTGTGTTGTTAAATGTATTGAAACTGCAGCTAATTAGTTCATCTCCATGCACCAGAACATAGCTTTTTTTAATATAAAGACTGGGTTGTGGGAAATTTTTGGGAAATTAGAAAGCCTTGTTAAAATGCGATTAGTTCTGTGCAGGAGGGAATGGATACTCAGTTCTTAACATCCATTTCAGTCATTAAGTATGGGTAAATTACCTGTGCATCCCTTACTTGTACTCTAAATGAAAGCAAAGCTGGAAATGAGGGAGGTGCATTTCATTGAAACTCACATGGCTTCTTTCCTGGAGAAACTATGGAGAAGCAATAAGGAGCTTAATGACAGTATTAATATTCAACAAGCTGTACATATTACTGTATGCCTAAAATTGAAGCCTTGTTCAAAATTTTGTCCACCTAGGTCTTCCATGGCATCAAAATCTCTGAAAGCACAGACAAGAAAGCAACAACCCAGTCTGGAATGCTCCTATAGGAAAGCTGAAGTGTAAGGTTCTCTTCAAATAACCATTTGATATTCCAAAGCTTCTTCCCTTGTAAATATCAGTACAACCTATGGTTTTTTCTTTCTTTTTAATCAAGCATCACGTGCTCTTAATCTTTATATCTATCTAATCAAAATTCGTTTTCCTCTTTCATCTAAAATTTTAAGAACACTGGAATGCCCAGCATTAATATGACCATACTTATGGACACAGACAAAATTAAAAAGAAAAATAAGAGCTGCATTTATGTAGGAGCACATCTAAAATAACTGACAATATAATGACCTAAGAAAAGCTTGAGCGCTGCTCTAAGAGGCGTTGTTCACAGGTTGACTTGTTATAAAGAGCTTCAGAAATGCTCACATCACTCATACTTTTGGAAAGTAAATGGCCATCATCATCATCATCAGTGAACAATGGAGGACAAGGTTTGACAGTGCATTTCCTGGATTCCCTGCAGCTTAAAGTGCAGATCTGACAACTGGGATCCTCATAATTTGGGGGAAGTTACTTAACCTTTCAGTTCCTTCAGGATAATGAACTCATCCAGTGTAAAACTGGAAACATTGCCACCTAGTGAGGAGTTTTCAGTCATCATACAAGATGATTCTTGTGACTTATGAAAAATAAAATGGACTCCTTCCAAAGCTAACTCCTGCTTAAATTCTTACATGGAAAGACAGAGTGTGCAAATAAATAAATCAGGTTAGAGAATATTATAAAATAATAACAGAAATTGAAATGACACAGGACCTGTCTTAGTTAGAGTTTTCATTGCTGATGAAACACCATGACAGAAAGCAACTTGGGGAGACTTTATTTCATTTACATCTCCATATCATATTTCATCATAAAGGCAGTCAGGAAGGAACTCAAACAGGGCAGCCATGGGAGAGTGCTGCTCACTGGTTTGCTCCTAATGACTTGCTCAGGGGATAGTAGCATCCTTAATGGTCTGGACCCTTCCTTATCAATTGCTAATTAAGAAAAAAGTCTCACAGACTTGCCCACAGGCCAGCATGGTAGAAAACATTTTCTTAATTGATGCTCTCTTTCCAAATGACTAGATTGTGTCAAGTTGACACAAAACTAGCCAGCACAGGAACAAAATGAATTAAAATATATATACCTATCAATCATTCTCTAGGTCTTGCTGCCAACAAACTACAAAGTGAGGCATTTAGAAGTGATTGAACAAATAACCAGTGAATGACAACATTTTTAAAGAGTACAATAGAAAAGGATGGTATTTCAAGGAGTTATATTACCTGAACACATTATATGGCTGGCTACCATGATGGACAAGAAAGGCTCTCCTTGTAATAATGAGCATAAAGTTCCTTCTAGGTAACAGAATTGAATGTGCGCCAATGGTATTCTCCAACTCAGTATGGCAAGATAGTAAGATGTCTGCCTTACAAAATGTTGAAGGGCCTGTGTTTTAATTTCTCTGTTTCTCTTCTACTTTTTCTACTTGAGTTTTCTCTCTTCTATATGCCTTTTAAGTCTAGAGTTTTCAGATCTTCAAAAAAAATTTGTATACAGTGAGCATTATGTCTACTGGTAGAAAGAGCTATAGACTCCTCTGCATTCTGTATACTGATTAAACCAAGATATTCCATTTTCTTCTTTGAGGAGGAAATGAATACATTTAGCAGAAAAGAAGGGAAGCAATAATATTATTGGTTGAAAAATATTAGTTTACTAAGTTATATGGATCTCCTAATTCTGTCTTTATTAATATTATATTCTTTAATAACTCCACAAGTAACAGGAAAGTGTTTCATATTGATATGCTTCCAAATTCCCAGTGACAGAACAAAATTTCCTCAAATGTAGTGTTTACTCATGAGCTCCAATTCTATAATTGGAAAATATCAATAATACTTGTTTTCATGACAAGGAAGACTGTGATTATTCATTTTCCAGAAATTATCTGGTATATATCCAATTCTTAAAAACCATCATCCTGCCATTTATTCCTTTAGGAAGAAAATTAAATTTCATGAAAAGATTGTCTCCCAGAGGTCATAACTCTATCAGAAACCTATTCTATGACAAGGTAACCTCTGAAGTTTAATGTGTAGCAGAAACATTTGTGTGATTCCCAGTTTCACTGTGGAAGAATACTACAAAGACATAATCAAGGGCCAGATCCAAGGAATTTAAAATCATTGATGCATCAGCAAACTGGGCCTGAGGGGAGTAATGAAGGGCAAGGGTCAAGGGAAGGAGAGCTTGGGAAGTGGAAGATCCCAACTGATCAAGAACAGAGAGGAGAACAAGGCAAAAGAGACCTTGATAAATGAAGACCCCATAGGAATGGGAAGAGGCAGAATGCTGGCGAGATCACCAGAAATCCACAAAGATACCTCCACAATTGACTCCTGGCAATGGTCGAGA
>NC_051065.1:34115000-34192000 GCF_004664715.2 Peromyscus leucopus | reverse complement strand
CAAAACTGGGAGATGTTGAAGCTCTGGCCATGCAGTGGAAACTCATCAACATGTAGAATATTGTCAAGACTCCAGAACATCATCTCCAATGTAGGAATGAGTTAAATGCTGCTTAGAATTGTCCTAATATTCTAAAGGTTAAAAAATGCTTTCAAATAATGAGAGTAATTCACATTCTATGAAGAATGTCATTGGAATTTTAATGGGGATGGTATTAAATTTGTATAGATGACGTTCAATGATAGAGCCATTTCATAATATTAATCCAGACATTCCATGACAGTGGGAGATCTCTCTACTTTCTTATGTCTTCTTCAGTTTTTTTCTTCAGTGCCTTTAAATTTTCATTGTAGTTGTTTTCCATTCCACATCTTATTTTTCCCGAGGTTTTTAATCAGCATCCCCACTTCTCTTGTATTTATTTTCATAAAATTCTCACCCATTATATAATGTCATCATAGTTGTTCTCAAAAAAGATGTTTACATAAAAATGGAAATATTTCCAGTAGCTGGCAAAATTCTCTTGGCACCCACAATTCCAAAACATTTCAGGTTGCATACAAAAGTACTGATCATATTAGATCTTCATTGAAGCCAAGAATGGGAAAGAAACTTTAAGAGAAATAGAAAACCTATCACACTTTCTGAAGTAATATTAGGTCTTTTTTGAGAACATTTTTTCTTTTATTGAAAATAGATTGTCTTCTCACATGATATATCCTGGTTAGTTTGCCCTCCCTTTTCTCCTCCTAGATACTCCTGACCTCTCAGACTCTCCAGATTGACTCCCTTTCTGTCTCTCATTGGAAATTGTAGGTTCTTTGGCAATTGGTGCTGTGAGTTTGTCTCTTAGCACCACTTTTATTGTGTCCCATAAGGTTGGGTATGAGGTGCATTCATTTCATTGAATTCTAGAATGCCTTCAGTTTTTTCTTCATTTCTGTCTTGACCATTTTTCATCCAGTAGAGAGTTATTCAGTTTCCATGAGTTTGTAAGCTTTCTGTTATTGTTAAAATCCAGCTTTAATCCATGGTGTTCAGATAGGATGCAGGATGTTTTCTCAGTTTTCTTGTATCTCTTAGGAGTTTCTTTGAGCTGGGCAGTGGTGGTGCACGCCTTTGCTCCCAGCACTCTGGGGGCAGAGGCAGGTAGATTTCTGTGAGTTTGAAGCCAGTCTGGTCTACAGAGCTAGTTCTAGGACAGCCAAGGCTACGTAAAGAAACCTCATCTTGAAAAAAAAAGACTTGCTTTATTTCTGAGTATATTATATGGTCAACTATGGAGAATGTTCCACAAAGTGCATATAAGAAGTTATATTCCTTTTTGTTTGTGTGAAAGGTTCTGTAAATATATGTTAGATCCATTTGGTTTATAATATCTCTTGGGTCCATTATTTCTCTGTTTAGTTTTTGTCTTGATGACCTGTCCATTTGTGAGAGTGAGTTATTGAACTCTCCCACTTTCTATGTGTTAGAGTCAATAAGTATTTTAAGCTACAGTAGTGTTTCTTTTACAAACATGGGCACCCTTGTGTTTGAGGCATAAATGTTTAAGAACTGAAACTTCAACTTGGTGGATTTTTTCTTTGATGAATATGTAATGTCCTTCCTTACCTCTTCTGATTAATTTTTGTTGGAAGTCTATTTTGTTAGATATAATTGCTACACCATCTTGTTTCTTAGGTACATTTTCTTATAACATATTTGTCAAATTATTTACCTTGATGCCATGTCTACCCTTGATGATAAGTTGTGTTCTTGGATGTAGCAATGGCTTAGGTTTTCCTTTCATATGTTATTAGACTGTGTCTTTTTATTGGAGAAAACCCATTGATATTAAGAGCTATCAATGACCAGTGATTGTTGATCCCTGCTGTTTTGTTGTTGTTGTTGTTGGTGGTGGTAGTGTGTGTGCTTCTTTCTTTTGATTTTGCTGGTAGATTATTTATTTACTCTATTCTCGTGGTTGTAGTTAATCTTCTTAGGCTGCAGTTTCCTTCTACGGCTTTCTGTAAAGCTGGATTTGTAGACAGATATTCTTTAAATTTGACTTGATCATGGAATATCTTATTTTCTCTATCGGTGATGATGGAAAGTTTTGGAGAATACAGTTGTCTGGGTTAGAATCTGTAGTCTCTTAAGAGTCTGCAGCATAGCTGTCCAGGCCTGTCTGGCTTTTAGAGTCTCCATTGAGAAGTAGCTATAATTCTTATAGATCTGCCTTTATATGTTACTTGCTCTTTCCCTCTGCAGCTTAAAATATCCTTTCTTTGTTTTTGTGTTTAATGTTTTGATTATTATCTGGTGAAAGTAGGTTCTTTTCTGGTCTAATCTATTTGGTGTTCTATATGCTTCTTGTACCATTATAGGCATCTCCTTTTATATGTTGGGAAAATTTTGTTGAAAACATTTTCTTGTCCTTTGAGCAGGGTTTCTTCTCTTTCCTTCATAACTATTGCTCTTAGATTTGGTCTTTTCATAGTTTCTCAGCGTTATTGAATGTTTTGTTCACAAGTTTTTAGATTTATCATTTTTTTTGGCCAATGTATCAATTTCTTGTATCACCTGAGATTCTTTCTTCTATCACTTGTATTCTATTTGTGAAGATTGCCTTGGTAGTTCATGTTCAAATTCCTTAATCTTTTTTTTCTCCAGAATTCCCTCAGTTTGAGTTTTCTTTATTGATTCAATTTATAATTTCAGGTATTGAACAGTTTTATTTATTTCCTTACACTGTTTGTGTTTTTCTGGATTGCTTACAGGTTTTATTAATTTTCTCTTTAAAGACCTATTGTATTCATAAAAACTCCTTTAAATTGCTTTTTGTTGTTGTTGTTTTCTTCTTTTTCAGCTATGATGGAATATTCAGGACCTGCTGTGGTAGGATTGCTGGATCCTAGTGGAGACATTGTCTGTTGTTGATTGTGTTTTTATGCTGATGTCTTGGCACCTGGCTTTGGGGTGATTTCTGGATTTGTCTTTGTAGGGAAGGTGGTTTGTTCTTTCGTTTCTGTTTCCTGTATAGATAGTTGGAGAGTGTGATGGCTGTATGTTGCCGTTTTTCTGGCCTGTTCAGTTGGTGTGCTCACAGAGAATGCCTACTAGAGCTAGAGACTGAGATACTGGGGGCAAGGAAGGTTGGAGGAGATGTTCTTTGTGATCCCTGGGAGATGGGCCAGAGAGGAAAAGGAGTCCAAAGTAGGTGTGCAGTTACAGAGCTGGGGGTGAGACTGGACACCTTTGGGGGTTGGGCTATAGGACAAAGCAACAAGTGGGGGAAGTGATGATAAGGTGGATGGTCTATGATCCATAGGAGATGTGGGCTGGTGTGGGAGGAAGGAATGCTGCATTGGTGTTGTTGCAAAGCTTGGGATGAGACTAGGGGATTGGGTCTGGGGGGACAGATAGAGGAGAAAGTCTATGAGCAGCCTATCTGGTTCTGGCAGGTGTGGCCTGTGTACCAGGATGGGGTCCCTACTAGAGTCAGGTGTGGTGATATTCGGTTTGTGTTCTAACAAATAAAGCTTCCCTGGAAATCAGAGAGGACAGAGCCAGCCACTCATTAACCACAGAGGCTAGGGCATTGGTGGCAGACACCTTTAATCCCAGCACTTGGGAGGAGGATACAGGAAGTGATATGGCTGGTGAGAGAGAGGAAGTGATAAGGCAGAGCAGAGATAGGAGCTCAGCCCTTTATGGTCTGAGGATTCCTAGAGGTAAGAAGTCTTTCTACCTGGGCCGTGGTGACACACACCTTTAATACCAGCACTCAGAAGGCAGAGTCAGGCAGAACTCTGTGAGTTCAAGGCCAGCCTGGTCTACAGAGTGAGATCCAGGACAGGTACCAAAACTACACAGAGAAACCCTGTCTTGTAAAAAGCAAAAAAAAAAAAAAAAAAAAAAAAAAAAAAAAAAAAAAAAGTCTTTCTAGTAGCTGGCTGCTCTGCTTTTCTGATCTTTCAGCTTTCACCCTGATGTCTGACTCTAGGCTTTTATTATTAAGACCAATTAGAATTCTTGCAATTAGTATTGGTGCTACAGTTAGGGGCTGAAATACAGCAATAAATGGAGGAGGGGAGGCTAGGAAGGGATGGTCTCTGTGATACACAGGACATGCAGATGGGGGATAGATGGCTGCAGCTGTGTTCTGTTGCAGCACTAAAAATGGGACTTGTAATAGGACCTCCTAAGTGAATATGGAACTTCATTATCTTGTTTTTTTTCTTAAATTTAACTGTGAACTGATAAACCACTGGAGAACATACTATTCCTCAATACTCTGCAATAAAATCATAGCATCCTTCCCCAAACTAAACTGAAGAGTAAGGTAGCATCTGATGAATAAATGGGATATTAAGGAGAAAGAACTGAAAACAAATTTGCAACGATGAAGTCAAAATAAAGTTGAGGACAAAGAACAGAAGTTAAATATTGTACATGAATACACATCTACTTCAGTGCTAAAAGAAAAAGGCAAAATCAACTAACTAAAGATTTATTAGTTTTTATTAATCTGAAGACGGTATTTACTTCAAAATAATGTATTTTATCTCTTAGAAAATTTTATATGTTAACTGATGTAAGAAAACTCTAAATTTTGAGCAATAGCTTGTCTAATTTTACTTCTGAAAGAATCCGTGTAAAGGTCTTTTAATTATCTAAATGTCAAAATATAATTTACAAACAGAAATAATTGGACATAACAACTTCATTTACATTAATTTACAAATGTGTGGTCCCGTGATTTTAAAGACATGCTGCAGCCAACAAGACTAATTTCCTTTACGCTATCTCAATTTGATTAATTTAGACTACTAAAATATCAAAATTATATTAAAGTGGCACAACAAGTTATGTTTATTTCTATTATTTTACATTTTACTATAAAATTTCATGGATATTTTGAATGACAGTGAAAAATCACATGTACATGATTTTTTATTTTTTAGAAATAATAGAATTTTCAATATAATAATTGAAAATGAAAGTCTTTGGTTGCTTTGATACAATCAAAATTTGTATTATGATATCATACAACAATGAAATTTACTTTCTATCATTTATTTTTATTTGTTTTTATATTTGTTTTTATTTTTGACATTATTTAGATGTGATGTAGCTATGTATCTCAGGCTAGCCCATTTTTTATTATGTATCCAAGTCTGGCTTTATGATTACAGTCCTTCTATCTAAGCTTTTTATAAGTTATAGTTACAGTCCATCCTTAATTTCTCATTTCCAAATTTAATACCTAGGACTTCAAACATTTTATAGGAGTGCTCTTAAATACTTCTAAGAATTTACATGAAGCAAGAGCAGAAGGACCAGGAATTCACTTCTTTCCTTTACCCTGTCCTAGTTTGGTAGAATACAGGGAAAGAAAAATAAATTCACACAGTATAATACACTTGTAAAGAGTTTCTTATTTCGATATATAAATAAACACATGCTTTAAGGAAGAGATTTTGCCATGATGTCTTTTAGAGGCTTATTTACTTATAAAAATGACAGATTTCATACATCATTATCCAAAGTAAAGAAAATGAATTCCAACCAAAGTCATGGTTAAATGCAATTGTTTAACTCAGACTCTGTAAGTTTCCACTTAACAGTGTTCTCTATGAGCCTTTTCACAGCATAAATGAATGGTTTGCTTTTTAAGCCTGTGTGTTGTAATATTATGTACTCACTTCTCTGATCTCCCACCTCTTTATTCCCTCAATTCACTGACTACTTTGTTATTCTATTTTGACTTTCATATGCTAACATCTAACATCCACTAATTTGTTATCAGGGTAGCCAAATAATCTACATATATATATGTATTACATGTAGTCTACATATATAATATGTATTACATGTAGTCTAAACGTTATATATAATCATAATATATTATAACCTATTATATTTATATGATATTATATGTTATATAGTCTATATGTATTATATATAATATATATATATATTACATGATATATAATGTACACTTATATATAGTCTAAAGTTTTTTGATGTTTCAGATAAACAGAGTGGGGAAGCTATAAGTGGACACCTTAATAGCATAAATTCTTTTAGACTTGCGAGGAAGATCACATGTTGCCACAGAAACAGAAAGGTTAATGATAACTAAATATTGTATTTTCCAATATGTATAGTAGTTCCCAATGGAAATTATGGGTATCAGAAATATTAATGTATATTCCCAGGATTATTAAAGAATATTCAGATATGTCTGGAAATTATGCATTTTATTCATGTGTGTGAGTTTATTTCTGTGAAAGCATTCATGCATGTGTAAACATATCCATTTCAATGTAAATGCTCACATGCATGTGAGCTAGAGTATCTACATGTCGGTATTTGATTATGCACACACACACACACACACACACACACACACACACACACACACACACATATTTGCAGGCATGAGTGCACATTTGTATGTATGGACTTGAGCAGGAGAAACTGATTTTTGTAGAAGAAAACAACATTAAAATCCACTTGCAGTCATTGAAGTGTTCATGAGAACATCTAAATCCAGACATGATGGCTCACTCTGTGATCTTAGCAAGCCACAGGATGAAGAAGAACATTGCTGAGAGTTTAAGGACAGGCTGAGTCACGGAGGGAGAGTAAGTTTCAATTTGATTTTCAAAAATCAGTAATAACTTACCAGATTGTAAAGGTCACTAGGTAATTTTTCTCTATTGGTACAATGTTCATCTTCTTCCAGATGGTTACACTGTTCTTAAGCAAAATAATGATGCATTTGGAAAGCTTTCTGTTGTACTCTGAAGTGTCTGCAACTAGAAATAAAATTTGCAAATTGTGACCTTCTTTACCTTGTGGAAAAATAAATCTAATTTTAACTAAGCATCCAATTCAAGGTTTCTCAAAGAGCACTCCATGTAACATGTAATCTGACAAGGGAAGAAATGCTGATTTTCACAGTCTAACCCTGGGATTTAATAAGTATTGAATGGGTTCCAGAAATCTAAATTTTATGGCATACATTGGGTGGCTTTGATGCAGCTGGCCTATAGACCACACTTAAAGAAAGAGTGTGCTGGAGTGATCTGAATTTTGTAATGCTTCCTTGGCATGGGCAGCTAAAGAACACACAGAAAATTAGTGTCTATATAGATTCTGCCAAGTATACAGAAACCCTACAAAGTTATTCTTACACTGCAAATGTTAACATATGTGAGCATGATTATAAGTATTTAATTTTGGGCTAGTGAGGGAAACTGCACATGTTATGGGTTTCAATACTATGCAACTAGGTAGTATATAGCAGACCCAAGCAGTATAGTTCACATAAGTCTTCATGAATGTTGATTAAAATGCTGTAGTCCCATGAGATTCCAGGGCCAAAATTAAAAGACATGTGTATTTAAAAGACATATTTAAGTCATTTGGGAACTCAATCATTAATCATTCATCTCTTGATGAATGTTATGGTAGCAGTCAAGTAGAACACACCTGCTGTGCTGGGGCTTGACACATGTCCTTCCCGAGGCTGCTCTGACTCCTGTGGAATGCTGATGGCAACAGCAGCCAAGCAGATGTGGCAGGACAGCTGTACCAGGCCCCCCGACCAGAGCAATACAGACTCACAAAGTTCAAACGATATGGAAGAACTTATTAGGCCACCAAGATGCTTTGGAGCACTCAGGTTTTGAAATACTATGTGTTATTTACCATTCCTCGGGGACAATCTATAGTTGTGCAGATACAATGTCCTGGCTGCCAATTTTTCTCTGTCACTTGGTATAAACACTAGGTTAGACAGCTATTATTTAGCTAACTTATATTGCATAAAGTCTAGAAACCTTATTGTTCTGTTTACTTGCTTTTTCTGGAACAAACTGAAAGCAGGATTGGTAACAGTGAAGCCTGATGAGTGTCTTTGGCCTCCGTAATGATGATTTGAGGATATACAACTGCTCTACAGGGAAAATCTGAGTACCACATGCTGAACCTGTGAAAGAAAATACAGCCATTCAGCCACTACTCTGTTAACAACAATAACAGACATGGTCTGATAATTGCAGATCACAAAATAAAGCCAATTCCTGAATACTCTGTTATATTTGAAGTAATGTAATAACATTCAGATAAGTGAAAAAAATCAGGCACAGCATCTGCATAAATTGCATCTCTTGCATTTTTGTAAGTCTTTTTAATAAACCTCTTTTAATAGGAAATGATGTATCAAAACTTTACTATAAGATCATCAACACTATAAATCAAATTTAGACAGATATTAATAATATATTTTGTGAAAAAACAAAATGATTACAAATAGGATGGAAAAAGTCAAATTATCCCTATTTGAAGACAATATGATCCTACATTTTAAAGAATCTAAAGGCTCCAAGTAGAAATCTTTTAGACATGCTAAACACTATCAGAAAAGTAGCAAGACAGAAAAATCAATGATAACCAATAATGAATACTCTAAGAAAGAAACTGGGAAAACAATCCTATTTAATAGTAGTCTGCAAAATGCCTAGGAATAAATTTAACCGTGGAGGTTTCCTTCTCTGAGGAATGGATGGGGGAGGCTGCATGGGGGGATGTCGAGCAGGGAACAGGAGGAGAGGAGGGAAGGGAAACTGTGGTTGGTATATAAAATGAAAAAAAAAAAAAAAGAAGAAGAAGTCAATCTTTTAAAATACCAGACAAAGAAATCAAAGATTCTAGAAAACATAATGACTTCCCAAGTTCATGGGTCAAAGGATTGATATTGTGAACATTGCTTATTAGAAAAACCAAACTAAATTTTTAATGCAATACCCATTAAAATTCCAATAGCATCCTTCCAATAAAGATCCTAAAATTTATGTAAAATTGTAAAAAGACTGTTTATAGCCCAAGAATCTTGAGTAGAAAGAACAAAGCCAGAGACACCTCCAAATCAGATTACCAAATTATACCACAGAGGAATGATGGAAAAACAGCACAATACTGATGAGATAAAGAGACACAGACCAAGAAAAGACTCCACAATAAAGTGCAGTATCAATAGCCACAGCCACTTGGTTCGCTATAAAGACACTGAAAGTCGTGTTAGATAACAGATGACTTTGGAAACTGGATGTTGACATGAAAAAGACTGAAACTAAAACCTATAAAGAAGGATTCGAAAATGTAGTTGTTATTAGAGTCAATTATAGCAAGAATTGGCAAATAGAATTGCATTAAACTTAAAAAAAAATAGTGCACTGCAGTGTGAAAACTAGAGTACAATGCTGTCTTACTCTTCAACCAGCCAAACAAAACATGGGTAAGGATACAGAGCAAGCACTGAACACTTAGACATTCTTGGTGGGAATGTCATTTACTCTGCCTGCTAAGAAACTAATTAAAAATATCTTTCCACAACTAAACACAAGACTATCTTTTGATCCAGCTAGACTTTTATTGGATATATATATGAAGAAAACTAAGTCAGTATATACTAGAGATACCTGCACAGTCATGTTTATCATGGCAGTATTCACAACAATAAGTTATGGGTTCAACCTAGGTGTCCATCTTGATTATTTACAAAAGTGTTATTTTTCCACTTAGAAGAAAAAACAATAGTAGTTATGTATTCAGAGAGCCTGCATTTGTGTGAGAAAGTACAAATCCAAGGTGAATAAATGCAAAAGGGCTTTTCCTAGCTGAGCTGATTTGGGGTTGGAAAACCACCATTTCAACAGGCCATGGTTGGTTTTAACAGTTTATTGGCTGGCTCTCAGAAACCTATTCCTCATACTGGGCTGCCTTGCCCAGCCTAAATACGAGGGCAGGAGCTTAGTCTTACCTCTACTTGATAAGCCTTGCTTCCTTGATACCCATGGGAGGCCTGCCCCTTTCTGAACAAAAACAGAGGAGGAGTGGATTAGGGGAGGTGTAGGGGTGTAGGGGTGGGTGGGAGGGAAGCAGGGAGAGGAAACTGTGGTGGGGATATAAAACAAATAAATCACATAAATAAATGTTTTAAGAGTTTATGAAGAGATATCACAGTTTGCTTCCTTAGCATATTATACAGGCCTGCTATAACAAAGCACTGGTACACTGAGGAAGTCACATCTAATTTGAGGTACGGAAGATCAGAAGAGTTAATCAGGCCCAGTCAGAGGTGAGGAACAGCACTTGTGTATGTGTGCATATATGTGCGCATGTGTTTGTACATGTATGTATGTGTGTATTCCCATTTCAAAAACCAACACTGCAGTCAAAACTGATAGGCAGACAAAGGCTGTAGTGCAGAGTGAAAGGCTTGTTCGGGAAGCTGTGTACAATTCAGAAAGGATTACAGATTATCAAGGTTTTTTAATCTTTTCCCCCCATTTTTTCTCTTAAATTTTGTTTTATTGGGGGGGGTGGCGGGCAGATGAGAAGGATTGGGGAAATGAATGGGATCAAGATACATGATGTAAAAGACACATAGAATAAATAAAAAGAAAAAAGAGAAAGAAAAAAAAATGCGAAGGGGAAACTACTAGGTAGAAACTATAAGGCTGTGTAGACCATTGAGGGCCTTTCATTCATGAATTAAATATAGATCCCATGGCAAAGTTAAACAATTTTAAACAGAATAGTGATTCTTACCATTATCATTTGGAAAGAATAATTTGACAACATCATGGGCTAAAAGAGTAAACAATTGTTAAGTTTCTAAGTTCATTCAGGCAAAAATGTGATGGAGCCCTGGAGTTGGAAATAAGTGAAGGATAAGCAAGAGTGGTGTGGGTAGCTTTGAAAAAGTACAACATAAAGACTTACGAGTACTTTATGAAGAAAGATGACTGATGGCTGCTGTGGGCCATTAATTCATGATGATGGAGAGATGAGAAACACTGAGGAAAAGCTGTCTTGTTTAGAGCAATTAATTTCTAAGTGCTTTAAAAATACTCAGGTGGGGACATTCAGAATGAGTTGGAAGCGTGGATTCTTATGAATGGAGAAATATCTGGGGAAAGATACACATTTGCAAAGGCATGTCCTAGGCTTTCGTCTCAGTGAAAGAAATGCTGACATGAACAATTCAAGGGACATTTTGACTCATAAAATTTTGGGTCCATTATGAGGATGGCAATGTGGTGGAGTTGAGTAGCTCACACTAGGGCATTCAGGAAGCACATAAAGAAACAGGAACAAGATTCAACACCAAAGATCTACTACTTCTTTCTATCAGGCTCCAACTCCAAAAGTTTCCAGGACTTCTCAAAATAGTGCCACTGGTTAGAGAGCAACCCTAAGCCTTTTGGAAAGTCACTTCATATTCCAACTATAGCAAGCTGCAATTGAACACAAGAACATCCAGGAGATTGATCAGAGAATTTGTATAAAGTTTGAATATAGGAGAGTTTCTAGAGGAACTTGTAAAAAGTAAGATAATGAAGGGATATGAAGAGGAAAACCTGGATTTGCAGCTTTATTGCACTAAATTTTTGAGGTTGTAACTGGTGTATAATATTTTCTGAGACATCATTATCAGCAGCTTTGTAGAAAATAATTTCACTGAACTGTGGGCTCAGAGTTGAAGTTAGGTAAGTGTAGAGAAAAGAAGGGAATCTGTAAAAGGAAATGCTTCTCATATTTTAAACATTTAAAAATGAGCTCTCTTTTTCCCTTCAGTAGTTATATAAGTTCTCGATTATGTTCCTAGACACACACACACACACACACACACACACACACACACACACACACACACACATACGCGTGTGTGTGTGTGTGTGTGTGTGTGTGTGTGTGTGTGTGTGTACCTGCACAATGATAGGGAGCTATTCTTTATACACTTTGGATGGCAAGCATTGGACTGTATCCTGATGTGTCTGGCCCAGGAAAAGGACAGTGTCAGCTGGAGAAGAATTCACTGGACTCGAGAAGGCAGCTCTACTGCTCTGTGGTTGGCCATAGAATACCTCAGTACCCATGGCAAACTTCAGATAATTACAAACACAATGTCTCCAACTCCAGCCAGGGTCATATTTCAGTAAAGTCATCTATGGAAAAAGGGAAACTCAAGTTTGCCAAGCAATGAGGCCAAGAGTAAAGTCATTATCGTTCCAACTGAGCTGTTGCCAAGAAAGGCAGGCTATAGGGGAACTGGGAGAGTTTGAGGATCTAAAATGTCAGCGCATTAGATTCTATCCAAGTGGGTGAACCAGGGAGCAAAATTGGATAATATCAAACACAAGGCTAAGCAATAGAACAGCAGGAAACCAGCAGACAAATTATGTCTGACAAGAGGAACAAAAGCTCCATCTGGGTTAGGCATCATGGGCCAGATACTAAAATGTAAGAAAAAAAGAAAAGACAGCATGTCAGAGAGGAAGCTAAGGGGATGCATATCCACATGCTAGCTCTTCTGAGTCCCTAGAGGAAGCATGTCTACATGCCAGCCCTCCAGAGTCCCCAGTGCCCTGATGTTACCTTCTAGGTTTTTACAGTAGGTGTTCTTACTAGAAGATTTATCAGAACAACAAAAAAGGGGTTACAGCAAGTACTTACTGCATTTTTAGTCAGTGAGAAGTGCTTTGTTGAAATTTGCAAAGTATTCCTAATGTGTAGAAAAATAAGACAGATGAGTTGAAACAATAGTGCATTTACCAATTCCAAGAGTAGAAAAAAATGTGAAAACTAACCTTTGCTTGTTTGTGAAGGCAAAATCTGCTTCCTGAAGAAAAGATAATTCTCCAATGGGTCCCCAGCTCTGCTCTTCTGCTTGGTTCCGTTTATGAGTTGTCACCAATGACGTGATGCAAAGCAAAGTCTTAGCAAGCAAGGCTCTCCTCGGAAGCTGAAAATGTGCACTGCAGAGACACCCACATGTAATATGAACTCCATGTTAAAATCCCACATAAGAATCAAGAAAGTTTAATAGAGACTTTACTCCAGGTTAGGGAAGGAGTCAAAGTCACATTTTAAGTTTAGTTACATCTCTCCAGGTCAATAATGAGGCTGTGCTCGCTTTCAAACTACAATGTTACTTATTACAAAATTATAATGCATACAAAAATGAAGGATGGAGAAACCTAAAATCAAAATAGACCAAATAATTTTTTTTCTGGAACTGAAAATAATAGGTCCCAGCAAATTAATGCATGTTCCCAAGATGTACAAGGAGAATGTTCATAAAATACAAATTACAAATATTCTTAGTAGCCAATGGTCTGAATTAATGTCTCAGATATTGAAAAACATTAAAATACATACTTTTGAATATTTCTATGCTTTGATAAATTAATAAAAATGAAAGGAATAATGAACAGCATGTCAGGTTAGGTGAGAGTATTTGGGCGTTTTTTGCTCTGCATATTTTTGATACTTCCTATCAAGATGTGCAATTTATGATTATTAATCTTTGTAGATGTTTTAGATAACAACCATGAATATGCATTGCTATAATAGAAGAACTCTGATGTTATAAAATTTGTTGTCAAAATATAGATTCACTTGATTTATATTTAGCATCTATAGTGACTCTGCCTCGAAGTTTCTATTATCCAAAATAACCCACAACTGGACTGACCACTCTACCTTAAACTTTAATTCTCACTGTCTGCTCATCACCAGACATTGGAAAGTAGCCTGATCTCTATTCCACTTATGAGCATGTGCTGCTATGGTTCTAGATCTTAGACTGGGGAACATGAGTACTCCAAACACTGACCAATAACTACAAATGTTTGGCCCTACCAAGCTCTGGATTTTGTTTTCTAGTCTTTGACTCTAGTTTGAGGAGACACCCTTCACATCATCATATGTCTTCCATGTAAAACATTCTCACCAGGTTCAAGTTGATATAGGACTAACCTTGCCAACATTCCAGCCTTTCTGCTTGTGCCACTCATTATTTGGCTTTTGTCTTTTAAGCGTGGTGGTCCCTTACCAGAGTTTTCAGCTTTGGAAATATCAGTCTCTATGTGGCTGTCCAACCTAATCATCAATCATTCATCCCTTTCTTTCTGTTTCAAATGAAGATTTGTTTTAATGTTCTGTTTTGTTGTTTTGTTTATTTCTTATTCTAACAATAATCCCTGTCATTGACATCTTCTGAAACAAGTGGTCACCAGAAATTAAACCCTAACACGATTTTGAAATACCAAAATTACATTTTCTGATCAGTTTTAACCTTCATCTTGATTTCTGATCCATGAAATTCAAACTTGTTTTTCTGTCCTATAAAGTCTTCTTTGATCAAAGATTAACTAGTGTGCTAAATTTAAACTCACTCCTGGCCATGGGACTGCCTGCAGTCATACTACCAAAGGACTTTACACACTGAGACACACTGTTCTGTACCAAACATTCCCACCTACACAATCATTTCCATGAACATGCTTCTATGCTTCTGTCTATAAAAGTAAAATAAAAACAAGAATAAAAATCACCCTTGATCCCACTTTCTCTTTGTTCCTTATGAAAGTAAATTCTTCAGAGGGTGTGTCTAATCATTGACTCTCTTCACTCAAATTTCTTTTGATGTCTCTATAGTTAAGCTTTTATCTTTACTGCTCTACTAAAACCTCTCTTGTGGAAAGTATTCTATAAGTTCTGTGATATTAATTAATATTTGACTAGAAAATGGAGATGGAAGCCATAAACAGGCCAGTTAGCATTTTATAAGGGAAACTTGACTAGAATCATAAATATCTGGTGAAGACAATGGTACTATTGCTCAATGCACTTGGTTAGAACAAATGAAGAAAAATATTACCAAATTATGACCTATATTTCTTTGTACAAAATTTAAATTACTTTTACAATTTTTGTACTTTTACTTCATAAACTTCAATTTTTAATTGTCTTTTTAAATAAGACAAAGAAGCCTCAAGTAAAATAGTGATGTTAATATTTTTACAGACAAACATAAATTCTGAAGCTGGTAAGCATTATAGACTTATAGCAAGATTTTGCTCAAGGTATCTACAGGTTTCTTGCTCATTTAGAATTTTAACTATATCTGTCATGGTAAGTTATTTAAGCTATATCAGTATGCATCATTTACTTTCTTTGATTATCTTTACTTAGATGGCTGTACTTATACAGTGTACCTCTGGATCACAAAGCATTTAAATAACCTTTATTTTCACCTTTTGCCAGTCTATTGGTAATAAAACATGATTCTGTCACAGCAAACAAACTTTTTCCTATTAATGACTTTTACTTTGCCTGCAATTGCTAACTTACTAGTGTAACTACTTTATCAGTCAAATTCATCTTCCATAAAACCATTTATTCATTTATTTCATGTCTTCCTGACTACTGACAAAATGAGCTACTCATCCTCAGCCCTTTTTGTAACTGCCAGCACAATACTTTCCAATCTCTCCTAGACTTCAACCTCCAATCACTTCCTCAGTTTCTCATGCTGAGCTTGTCCTATGTTATAGATACATTTTACATTGTTTTCTCTAAGTTTCTGAATAATTTTCCAGTCACTATTTATACCTCTTGGAGCCTTAAGCTGAATTCTTTCCCTATCCACGTATCATAAAATAAATCTGACCAGAAGATTAATATCTACAATATGTAAAAAAAAAACAATAATACCAAGAAAAATTTTTTAAAAATATGTTCTGCATATGGACAAGTAGTTTTCAAATTAAGAAATACAAGTGGCTGCTAAACACTTTAAAGTATTCATAATTAATATCCAACAGGGAAATGCAAGTTATAACTACCTTGAGATTACATCTCGCCTTAGTCAGAATGGTTATCATCAATAAACTAAATGACAACCAATGTTACCTAGGATGTAGGGAAAGAGGAATACTCACTCACTCTTGGTGGAAGTGCAAACTGGTCCAGTCACTGTGGAAACTAATGTGGAGATTATCAAACAGCTAAAAATACAGCTGCCATATGACCCAGCTATTCCATACCTGGGCATATAATTACCCAAAGTCCTCTATACCCTACTACAGAGATATTTGCTCATCTGTGTTCATTGCTGTACAGAGCATTAGCTAGGAAATGGAACCATCCTAGTTCTCATCAGCTGATGAATGTATGTATAAATATGGCACACACATGCAATGAATGCACATGTAAGTATGGCACACATACACAATGGAATTTTATTCAACTGTAAAGGAAAAAATCAAGTCACAAAATTTGCATATCAATAGATAAAACAGGTAAAAAATTGCACTGGGAGGTAAACAGCTTCAGAGAAACAAAGGCCATGCGTTCTCCCTCAGATGTAGATGCTAGCTTGGAGTTATAAATTCTATCTGCTCAGATGAAATTCCAGTAGAGGCCCCAATTCTGTAATGAGGCCTTTGGGGGGAGAACTCCATAATGGAGACAGGAAAATGGAAAATAGGTTTTATATATATATATATATGTGTGTGTGTGTGTGTGTGTGTGTGTGTGTGTGTGTGTGTAGTAAGGAGTAAATGGGTACTTTTAAGCAAGGAGGGTATCAGAAAATAGGGGAGATGATAGGGAAAAAGTGTTAATTAAAGAAAAAGAGTACAAGAAAGTCATATGAAAATTCATGCTGTAACCAATTGTTACAATAAAATCTATTTTTCATAAAAAAAAGGGTTTGAGGGAGATAACCCTGCCAGGCTAGGCAAACTTGTTCCCAATAGCCATGGGTTGTTAAACAAAAAACCCAGTGCCAGCAGTAGATATGTTCTTGAATTTTTGGACTTGAAGATCTCATGAGGCTCCCCAAAAAAATACAGGCCTTTTACTATTTTTCTTGAACTATACAAGAAGAACTTATTGATAAAAGTAGCACATTTCATGCATGCATGATATAGAAAAATGAAGCTGGAATTGAGACAGAAGCGTCCTCCTTCCAGATTATTTTTCACTGTGCCAGAAAATACTATGCAGACTATGAAGGGAGATAAAGTATCTGTGGTCTTACCCAGATATACAATCTATTAGAAAAAACTTGCCAAAAGATGTGCGTGCATTTGTGCAATAGCAGCACTATACTAAAGGAGATAACTGATTGCTCTCTGTTTGGATTTGTGGCACACTCCACAGAAGAGAATCCATGGTGTGGGAGCATAGCCCCTAGATTAATTACTGCTGTTTAGCCAAACTGACACAGCTTCATATTGCGTTCTTATTGTTTATGTGTGTATCTGTAGAGAAACCAAACTCTCAGGCTCAATCAGAGAAACCTCTCCCAAGTGAACAGTGATGAATTCCAAGACTTGTGGCTGTGCAAGTTGCTGAGAATAAGTGATGTATGGATGATTAACATAAAATACATATTTTCTGCTAACCTCTCTAAGTCTCAGGGTGCATTGCAGAACAGGAGCTGGAAAGAATGAAAGAGCAGGAAGATAGAAATGATGGACATCAAAGGTCATTCTCCAAACAGGGCAGAGCCATTGTCCCAGGAACCCAGAGCAGCTGTGGATGCCTGAACTGTGTCTGCATGAGAAGGGACATGAGGGTTTGAGGACGTGGCTCAATGGCAGAACATTTGCCCATTCTGCACAACTTTTGGGTTCTATCCCCAGAACTGAAGGGAAAAAATGAAAGGGACTATAAATAGTCAATCATTCATTGAAAAGGAGCTCAGGAGCCCGACATTTTATAATTGAACTATTTTTTTTCTGGTAAAATCTCTTTATTGAAAAACACTCTCTCAGAGCAGGTACAGAATTTTGAGTATTTCTTTCGTAATGACAGATCAACCAGTCTGTAAGAGAAAGTTGTTTTCCACATTTCAGTGGTCTTCAGGTCATCACTGGGACAGTTTGGACATTGTGTTGCCAGCTAAGTTCCCGAACTCCAGGGATCAAGTTATTGGAGAGTGAAGAGAGGAAGATGTTGGGTATTTGGGCTTGCAGTAGTCATTTGATACTCTCATTTACAACTTGGAAGGTTTCGAGAGTGGGGCCGGGCTGTGCCTTACAAATGGGACATCAGCTGAGGTGGCTTGGACCTTGCCAGATACTATGACATTGCTCGGGCCAAGTGTTCACGTGGAGAAGGAACATGTGGGTTCACAAGACTGCTGTGGTGAGAGGAGAGGAGCAGTACCTGTTCCCTCCCCACAGTTTCCATGTATTTTAACTCTTTATTTTGGCATGACATAATAACAGAAATTGTTTAGAGCAACAAAAAATATCCTTGTAACAGCTCAAGATTCCATCCAGGTTAACAAAGTAGGTACATTTTTGTTTTGTTTTGTTTTTGAGACAGGGTTTCTCCACGTAGTTTTGGTGCCTGTCCTGGATCTTGCTCTGTAGACCAGGCTGGCCTTGAACTCACAGAGATCCACCTGACCCTGCCTCCCAAGTGCTAGGAATAAAGGCATGTGTCACTATCCTGGAATTCTTAAGTTTGAAACCAGTTTGGTTTCTAAAAGCCAAAACCTTGTTCCTTTGTTTTTCTGCTTGTTTTGTTTTTATTTTTTTAGTGTGGTATTGTGACTGTTTAATTGGTTGGATTTTGTTGTTGATTCATTGGTTGGCTTTGTTTTGCCTTGTGTTTTGTTGGGGGGTGGGGGTTTGTTTGTCATTTATTTTTTTATCTTTCTCTTAAAGCTTCTCCATTTTGTAATTTAGAAGCAAAATTCAGTAACACCATTTTCCTCCCAAAAATGTACCTATTTTGTTAACCTGGATGGAATCTTGAACTGTTATAATTGAACTATTTGTTAATAATAGACCCACAGAGTCTATTATTAATAATAGACTAATATATATATAAGTAATAATACATTAATAACTAATATATTGCTAATATAATACTAATAATAGACCCACAGAGTGGGAGCATCTTGGCCTTCATTTATGTACCCATTGATGACTCCACCAGGTTCCACTAGATAATTCAGACTCGTGGTCACACATCTTGGAAGAGGACTGTTAGCAGTTAAGGGGAGGAATTGATCGAGATGAGTTCAAAATAGGACAGGGTGTGGGTGAAAGAGTAATCACACTACATTATATAATACATAAAATTCTCAAATAGCAAAATTAATAAAAATTAGAAAGGGCCTTTGTTTTTCCAATCTAAATGCCTCCATCTCAATATAGACATATATAGTAAACTATTAATTCACACTGTCTCTAAAATATAAGTCCAATCTATGTGCTTCTGCTAATCTGACATTACTACCCAGGTCTATGTTGCCATCATGACTTTGTGGAACTTGCACTTATTTTGTTTCATTTTAACCATGAAACCTGTTCTGTTCCTTCAAAATATAAGTTGATCTGTTTACTTTGCTTCTTCAAACCCACCAGGTACATGTGGTAAACAGGGCAAAACACCAGGCTTTGCTATAGTTTGGAAGCTCATGCTTGATATGATCCTGCCTATTTCCTGAATTCTCTTCACACAAGCCTTGTTGCTTCTTAAACAAAACTACACTGACCTGCTGTGCTTACCTCCTTTGCAGAGCATAGGATAGTGCTCCCTGTCCTAGAGTTTCTTTCTAGACTATTTTTACCTATAATTGCTTTGAGTTGTAGTTCAATTGGAACATTCTTCCCTCACAGTGGCTTGTCTCATATATAGGTTTGGAAGTAAAGGCCCCAAATTCCTTTGGTTTTTAACATGCTTTATTTTCTTATTTTCAACAATTGGCCTCTGAAATCAGATTTTTTTTTATTTTGTTTCCATTTTAAATCTGTATAGAATGGACAGCCTTGATCTCTGGCTCATCTTTAAATCCATTTACATAAGAAGAGCCTTGCATTAAGTAAGAGCTTACTAAATACTTAATTAAGGTCACAGCAGACCATGCCTAACCATATTGCCCTCTTCATTCACACTAAGTTCCAGGCACCCAGTTCTATTTGCTTCCTTTTCATTATTTTGTCAAAAACATTGTGATTATATTGATTTTTCAGAAGCCCTGCCAATATACTTTCCTCTACCTGAATATCACCTTCTTCTAAACATTTGTTTTCAAGATTGAGTTTATCTATTTTGAATGTTTTGCTTAAATATTTCCATAGAAAACCCTAGCATGATAGCCAATATAAAGCCCATGGTTCATACTGATTTCTTAACTTGTTTGCCTTCCCAGCATTTGTAACTATTTGCTTTTTCAGTTGTTCAATGTCTATAGCCTCTATAGTATAATAAACATAGTCTCCATGTAAACAGTAATTATATCCACATTATTCATCAATGTAAATTGCAATGTGCATATGTGCCAGGGCAGGACTTATGAGATCAGTACCATTTGTTCAGTAAATGACTACACAAAGAAATGAAGAGGCTAAAGTGCTCTTACAATTAATCATCTGCTGTGCTCGGCCAAGACAAGCTTGACTCACAGCTCTTAGGTCTCTATTTACTCTTTTCTTTACTTTTTGAACTCTGTCTATAAATCTACAATCTATATTCTTTCTTCCTTTAACCCATTTCATTTATTTATTTATCATTTTGTTTTGCATTATCTACTCTTGACACTTGGCTTGAGTTCACTCCAAATTTGTGGAGTGGATTTCACTCTTTAATCTCAGTAAGAGGAATGATGTCACACAATGAGTCCACATCCTGGCTCTGACTCTGCATATGAGACGAACACAAATATGAAGAAATTCCAGGCTAGTGAGGTGGCTCTCATGTAATGAAACTCACTCTGGAGTCTGATGACCAGAGTTTGATCCCTGTGACCTACATGGTGAAGAAAAGGACTGACTATACCACAAGTTATCCTCCAGCCTCCACATGTGCCTTTTGATATTCATGTGTACCACATCAATAAATAAGTAGGAAATAATACAATTATTGTTAAAAATAAAATAATATTCTTTTCTTAATTCTTGGATAATGATGGTTTATATTAATGTGTATATACAAAAATATCATTAAATGGCCCTTTGGAAGAGGTATTTTTAAATATTTTCAAAAGATGTGCCCCATTTTATAATTATTTTATATCATATAATAGCTCACACTCAGGTCTGCACATACAAGCATAATCTGAAGAACTTTTATGAAATATCTCATTTAGACAGTCATGTTCTCACATGATTACATTACTCCTTTTTCTCATATGCTTTTAAAATTTACTTATTTATTTAACTCAAGACCTTGCACATATTAGACAAGCATCTGTCAAGTCTTTCTACTTTATATATACAACATAATTAGGGTCCACTAATTACTGATAGGTTACAGCCTTGTCTGCTACTATATTTAGAGAAAATGCTTTTCCACACACTGCGTGTCTTCTCCTAGACTTCAAGTTCATCTCATGTCCCTGCTATCACAGAAAACAACTGACTGACATTCTCATATAAACACACACAGTTAGCTGTATAAAAACTAATGTTTATCCTGGGATAAGTGTCCTGGAGTTCAGCTTTCAAGAAAAAGGTGTTAGTAACTCCAAGTGAGGAGCCTGCTGGAACACTAATGAAACAATATTCCTGCTCTTAGAAGACCTTATTGCAGCAGTATAAGTTAGGGAATAAACCATATAGTCTTCGATATAATCCCTGAGAAGAGGCTAGCCATTGAAATTTTTAGGCTTAATCACCTGAAAATAATATACATTTTAGGTAAAACTTCAAATTGTGGAGGATCTTTCACACAGACACAACCTAATCCAATATTACTGTCTGTATTTTTCGTAGCAATTCAAATATAAGAATCAACCCTAGGGCAACAAAATGTAACATTGGAAAGGTTATATTATATATTATGTTTGTCTTTCTCAGACCATGGGATATTTATGGAAGATTAATTCACTAGCCAAATGTAGTAATTCTAAATTATTGCTCTTAAATAAATTGCTTAACATCTCTGTAGAGTTTTATCATTTCAGAATGCCCCACTGTGAGTGGACTATGAGATGCTGTGTTTAAATACAGTCACAGGAAACTTCAGGATCAAGTTCAGTTTAAGACTTTCCCTCCAAATTCAGACCTTCCATATTGCAATTTACAATCCATGTGTTAGTCAGCCATTTATATCATAGTCTAAGTTACAATATCATGAAAAGGTGACCCTCCAACATCCATAAACATCACTAGGAAGCAGGTAGAATGTGGTAGGACAGGCACACAGGGTAGAGGAAACTGGCTAAAGTAAGTTACCTCCACCAGAGCATTCTTGGGGGGATCTATCTAAGTACTTGCCTGCCTCAGGAGGTGGCTACTCTTCTGTGGCCTTTTACAACCCTCTCAGCCTGCACCACTATCAATCTGTAGGCCCATAGAAAACCTTCCCAGTCAATATGGGCCCAAATGCCAATGCCCAGCCCTGGATTTCCACCCCATAGCTGATCTCTCCCTCATGCAGAAGGCAGCCATTAAGTCAGGCCCAGAATCCCCCTGCTTTCACCGGGTCCTTGATCAATGGTCCATGTAGTTACAAACTTATTTGATTGGTACCACTTGCTTAAAGCTGTATTGGAGCCTGTAGTCTTTCTTGTAACATGAATCTTAAAAGGTCTTATTAATAAAAACAAACCCAGAGCCAGGTATTGGGGTGAACACTGAAAGATCAGATAAACAGAACCATCCACAGCTAACCTCGCCTCACCAATTCTTCAGCTGATCTCGTTTCCTCAAACTGGAAGCCTCTGAGTCCTCATCTGAATGGATCTTAGCTGGACTACTGCTAAAAGCCTAAAAGCTTAACCAACTCTAGTTCCTGGTCCTCACACCTTATATACATTTCTGCTTCCTGCCATCACTTTCTGGGATTAAAGGTGTGTGTCACCATGCCTGGCTGTTTCCAGTGTGGCTTTGAACTCACAGAGATCCAGACAGACATCTGCCTTCAGAATGCTAGGATTAAAGGTGTGTGTGCCACCATTTTCTGGCCTCTATATCTAGTGGCTGTTCTGTTTGCTGACCCCAGATAAGTTTATTAGTGTTCACAATGTATTGGGAAATACAGTATCACCACATTTCCTCTTTTTTGTCTAAAATTAAAAAAAGCTTATAACTAATACAAAAAATATATCCAATAAGTATATACAATATATAGTCAAGAATTACATTAACAATGTCTAGTCCATTAACATTTGACAAATTCAGACAAAAAACTCCATTATATGTATTAACAATGCCCAGTCCATTAACGTTTGACAAATTCAGACAAAAAAAATTTTCATTACTTATTTAAAACAATAGTTCCTTTTTAAAAGTAGATTCAATAATCTCCCTTTTTATCTTATCATATCCATATTCTCTTTTTTTGAGTATATTCAAAAACCTACATTTTATCTTCATCATTTCTATATCTTCCCTTTTATCAGAGTAGATTCAATGATCTATCCTTTTCTATATCTTCTTTTTTTCTTTTTTTTAAACAAGAATCCTGTATCTAATCTCCTTTGTTTAGCTTTTTTATTGACCATTAACAATTAACAGCTTGTAACCAACCATCATAAACAATAACAATTATCCATAAGCCATTGAATGACCAAAAAACTCCCACCCCATCTCTTGGGAACATGGGTGTCAATTTCTTAAATTACTTCTTGCTTTCTGGGGGCAAAGACATCTTTAGGGGATCCTGAAAAGAAAATTCTTGGGTTAATTGTCAAGTCCTGGGAGAGGTAGCTGTATCATTTGTTGTCCAGTCTCTGCATAATGGGAAAGTTACAAGGCTTGTCACAAGTCCTTGTTTGAGTATTCTGTTAGGCTGAATCATCTCAGGTAGTCATCTCGAAATTGTTCTGAGCAGTTTGTAGTCCAAAGCTTAATGGCTTTACCATAGTCCATGTGGAATCATCGTTGTGGGTTCCCATCATCCTTTTGAAGATTTCAAAGTTGTTGTTAAGTGTGGTCATGGTTCCCTGCAGATTATTTGTGTGTGTGTGTGGGGGGGGTTGTGTGCGCGCGTGCGCACACGCGCGCACGCATGCCTTCTCTGTGGTTTGGAACAATCACAGTCTGATAAATGTCTGTCTTTCAGAACCATGAACATTCTTCCCTAGAAGAAAAAATCTTCGCAGCAATTTCTCCCCACCATTTGTCTTGCCAAACTTTTCCAAACTGACCTTTGTCCATGCTTTTTTTGTAACATGATGGTCCCGGCATTTCTTCTTTGAACAAGCAACAGTAAACCTTTCGATAAGAAGCAGCTGGCAACTTGGAGCAGCAGCCACTGCCTCCACAGTCCCACCACCACCATTTGTGGCTGGACCCCGGCCACAGCTTCTCCTTAGCAAGTCTCCTAAGCTGGCCTCAAACTCAAGATCCTCCTGCCTCTGCCTCCTTCAGTAAAGTAAATCCAAGCAGTGTGCCGCCACAACCGGCGACATGTAGGTCGGGTCTGAGCTGGTGCCCGGAAAACCACAGGCAAGTCGCTTTTTCTCAAATTTGTACCATAAATGTCAGGCGCCAGATGTAACATGAATCTTAAAAGGTCTTATTAATAAAAACAAACCCAGAGCCAGGTATTGAGGTTATCACTGAAGGATCAGAGAGCCAGAGCAAGCACAGCTAACCTCACCTTGCCAAATTCTCAGCTCATCCAATCAATATATTGTGAACACAATATCACCACACTTTCTCAGTTGGTGATTGGCCTATGAAGATCAGGCAGAATCCTAGGCATAGATGAACATCCAGGCATGGGGAATAAGTCCATCCTGTGCACCAGGCACAGACTGGCTTGAATGCCTGTTTTCAATAGGTCTTGGACCTGGCCCTGAAGGCCCTCAGAGTCTGTACTCCAAGGCACCCTCGGCTTGCTTTTGCAATCTTATTCAGCAGCCAGGGGAGCTCTTCGTCGACTTCCTGGTCCTTGTCAATGAGGCAGTAGAGCACAGAGTGGATGCGGGCCCCACTAGGGACATATTGATTAAAAGACTCACCTGGGAGGGACTCAGTGCCCAAACCTGTACTGTGATTGCAGCCATGCACAATATGGACATACATAAATGGGTGCAGACCACCAGAGATCTTGACCCTGGCACTGGTCCCATTGCTGCTCTTCCTGCCTCCCTGGGTGCTCTCAGCATGCTAATGATACCTCCAAGGGTCCCTAGGTAGTAGAACTTGCTAGGGATGAGGCAATCTAGGCCATTTGTGGTGAGAGTGCCTCTCAGCAAAACCTAGGACCCAATGCCCCAGATGCAATAAAGGATTTCATTGGGCAAAGGATTGCAGGTCATAGCCTGCTGAAACACCAGCCCTTTAAACTCCAGGTGGGGTGCTCCTCATCCCCACCAGTGAGAGGAGGCTCTAGTAATCCAAAAATCTATTGGACAATCCCTATTTTTCCATACTCTCTAGTGCTTCCCTTTTCCTAAAAAATAAATGAGCTTGCTTGCAACCTCCCAGAGTCTGTATCATTGCCTCTGTGTCTCCTCATCCCTTGTCCCCAGGGCCTAGAGATCTCTACAGGCAAACAGCAGTACCACTGGGTGCCCATGTTATAAAATAAAAGAGTAGATATGTAGTAGAACAGGCCCACATGGTCAAGAAAATTGGCTCAAACCACTTACCAAGGCATGCACACAACATACTTATGAGACAACCTGAAGTCCACCTGAGGGCCTAGCAATAGGCACTGTCAGAGTTGCTGATCATGCCCAGTCAATGAGGGACAACCATGCAATGTCACCAGATTGGGACACAACTTGGGTGCTGGGAAGAAGGTATATAAGGCTTCCTCATTACTGAATAAATGAGTTTGCTGTTTGCTTTCAACTGACTCCCAGTTTCTGTGTCTTTGGCTGTTAATTGTATGGATGTCCTAGAGCAGGCCAGAGCTCTTCACCAGCAATTCCATCTGTCTCCACAGAATTTGCATAGACTTCTTCCAGAATTGCCTATTTCCCAATGTAAACATTTGTCCTGGGCATGTGTCACTTGCATTCCTCTGGCCCCCTTAGGACCGCTTCAACATGCAGGGGTTGATCCCCAGGTCTTGTTGCCTAACACCATCTGGCAGATGGATGTCACACATCATGCCCCCTTTGGCAATCTCAAATATGTTCATGTGATAATAAATACCTGTTCCTCCTTTGTTTATGTCCTTGCCCTTTCTGGGGAAAAGGCCATCAATGCTATCAAAGCCCTTAAATCAGCCATGGTTGTTATGGGGGTACCTTGGGCACTTAAGACTGACAATGACTCTGCCTATGCCTCTCAACAATTCAATGACTTTCTGGGGTCCTGGAAGATAGCCCATACCACTGCCCTCCCCTACAATCCACAGGGACAAGTCAATGTGGAGAGGACTAACAGAGCTATTGACAAGGACTATCTCACCAGAGGCTAGGAAAGATCCTCATCTGGCCTTAACAGAGGTCCTTTTCCTTATGAACTTTCTCAGTTTTGATGACAAGGGGCTCAGCCCAGCCTACAAGCACTGGGTGTCTCTGCCAAAGAATATGCCCCTGCCACTGGTGTGATGGAGAGTTCCTATCTCCCTCTGATGGCAGCTGCCAGCCCCTCTGCTAACCCATGGGTGAGAGTATGCTTGTGTTTTTCCTTAGAGTGCCACTACACCAATATGGGTCCCAGTAAGAGATGTATGCCTTGCCACAGATCAGCCTACTTCCAAAAAGGGGGAAATAACCCAGAATGGGTAATTTATATACTTCCTTTTCTTGCTCTCATTGCTGAAGGCTGAAGACTTGTGGACCCTCATTTTTGCTCATTTTGTATTATGCCTTTTGAGATGAGAAATGTTAGTTTAGTACACCAGGAGCTAGCTAAATATATTAAGGGCCCATGGTCAGCTAAGTTTTTATATTATTCATTACAGCTAACACAAGAAATTTTTTAATTAAATCAGATAAGGGCAGAGTTTATGACCTTTGACTCTTTATTTTTTGAAAAGGTTGGCATGATACAAAAAGGTTATTGGTGGGGTAGTATTTTTAATCTTTCTCTTTTTAAGTGTCTCCTACAGCACATCTGGCAACAACAGGCAGCCACTAAGGTGAATCTACAGGTGTTAATGGCTTTTGGACATCCAACTCATAGCCCTTCACAGGAGGTTCTGTATGCCTGGCTTTCTGAAAATCAAAAGGCTACTGCCTAATCTTCCCCACCTGGGCTGACCCCCTAGGAATGGACACGCTATTTGAGGGCTGATAGTCAATGAAGGGTAAGAGCTTGTTTGGCAAGCCAACCTAAGATGGGCACAGTCCAGTTGCTGAGCACCCCTGAGGTGGGGTCAACAAGTCTGAAGCAAAGAACTGACTCCCACTGTGAAGCAAGTAAAACTGCTACACATTTCAGATCAGCTAGAGCATGCATTTTACTGCTCCTGCTATGACAAGGCATCTTGTAAAAATAGCCAAAAGGGGGGCCTTGTGGCAAGCAATGGTCAGCAGATTCCAGAGCCTATCAAAAAGCACCAACTCAGCAACATCTGCTAAAAGACACCTGAGGTGACCTGGACCAATGAGGAGCAGCCTTGGCATTGCACTAGATGACCTTCCCCCAGGATGGGGTGGAGGACATATAAGGCTTCCCTTTTCCTAAAAAATAAATGAGCTTGCTTGCAACCTCCCAGAGTCTGTATCATTGCCTCTGTGTCTCCTCATCCCTTGTCCCCAGGGCCTAGAGATCTCTACAGGCAAACAGCAGTACCACTGGGTGCCCATGTTATAAAATAAAAGAGTAGATATGTAGTAGAACAGGCCCACATGGTCAAGAAAATTGGCTCAAACCACTTACCAAGGCATGCACACAACATACTTATGAGACAACCTGAAGTCCACCTGAAGGCCTAGCAATAGGCACTGTCAGAGTTGCTGATCATGCCCAGTCAATGAGGGACAACCATGCAATGTCACCAGATTGGGACACAACTTGGGTGCTGGGAAGAAGGTATATAAGGCTTCCTCATTACTGAATAAATGAGTTTGCTGTTTGCTTTCAACTGACTCCCAGTTTCTGCGTCTTTGATGCTGTGCCTTCTCATCCCCTTCCATGAGGGAGCCATTAGGATCCAGCAACAGAAGAGAGATTCCAGTCCTTGATTTTTCTGAGTCATTGATTCAGCAAATGGAATGAGTAAAATGACTTCTTTCTAATTTAAAACTAATCTCTTATAAACAAGATCTTGCTAGAGCAAGATAAATCTTCCTCACAAACACTAGAAACTTACATTTGTCCTGATGTAGCAAAGAATTTGTGATGGCTATTCTTGAAATTAACTAAAATCTAAAACTGGAGGGCACGCCAGTGAGGAATTTCTGCTTAATTAAGTGGAAAGATCTAATTCTAATCCAAATTTTTGAGGTGTGAAGACACACTTTAACCCAGATCTAATCTGGACTATGCCTCCTGCTAGAAGCCTATACAAGGACATGGAAGAAGGAAGCCTTTTTCTGTTTGTCAGCTTGCCCTTCCATGCCAGCAAGTCCATTCTTTCACTGGCATTAGAACCTACTTATTCAGGATTCCATTGTATACAGAAGACCAGCTGAGGCATCCAGTCTCGTGAACTGAGCAACTTTTGGTTTCTTGGACGTTCTGTTCATAGTTAGCTATTCTTGAATTAGCTGGTTTATACCCCATAAATCTAATAAGTCCCCTATCTCTATCTCTATCTATCTATCTATCTATCTATCTATCTATCTATCTATCTACATGTATATTCATTCTATAAATTCTGATACTTTAAAGAACCCTGACTAATAAGGATTTTGGTGCTGGAAAAGGATCTAGAGCAATGGAAGTATAAGAATGAATCTTTTAAGTATTTGAAATGGGTATGATTGAGCATTCCTTGGGTATATGCTCAAGAGTGGTATAGCTGGATCTATTTGCAGTCTTCTACATGTTGACATCCAGTTATACCAGCACCATTTGTTGAAGATGCTTTCTTTTTTCCATTGTATAGTTTTGGCTTCTTTGTCAAAAATCATATATTCATAGGTGTGCGGATTAATGTCAGTGTCTTCAGTTCAGTTCCATTGGTCCACATGTCTCATCCAGTGACTGATGGGAGCAGGTGCAGAGATCCATGGCCAAGCCCCAGGTGGAGCTCCAGGAGTCCAGTTGGAGAGGGAGGGGTGAGAGAGAGAGGTGGGGGGGGTTATATGAGCAAGAGATATTGAGAACATGATTGGCAAAAGCACAGAGACAAATAGCCAAACTAGTGGAAACACATGAACTGTGAACCAATAGCTGAGGAGCCCCTATGGAACTGGACCAGGCCCCCTGGATAAGTGAGACAGTTGATTAGCTTGAATTGTTTAGGAGGCCCCCAGGCAGTGGAACCGGGACCTATACTTGGTGTATGAGCTGGCTTTTGGGAACCTAGGGCCTATGCTGAGACACTCTGCTCAGACTTGATATAGAGGGGAGGGGACTGGACCTGCCTCAACTGAATCTACCAGGCTGGACTGACTACCCAGGGGAGACCTTACCTTGGAGGAGGTGGGAATGGGGGTGGATTGGGGGAAGCCTGAGGGGTGGGAGTAGGGAGGACAGGGGAATCCGTGGCTGATATGTAAAATTAAATTTATTATAAAATAATTTTTTTTAAAAAAGTATTTGAGGGCTGGAGAGATGGCTCAGTGGTTAAGAGCACTGGCTGCTCTTTCAGAGGTCCTGAGTTCAGTTCCCAGTACCCACATGGCAGCTCATAAATGTCTGTAACTCCAGTTCCAGGGGATCTGACACCTTCATACCAATGTACATAAAATAAAGTTATTTAAAAAAAAAAAGTATTTGAAATGGGGTTTTCAATTCACCAATACCTACAGTTACTGAAGTCTCTCCTAGGTGAGAGTTCAGAAAGCCCATGGAGATAAGTGTATTTGATTTGCAATTATGGGTAGCAATGGATTTGGTGTCCTTGTATATGAAACTTTTGACCATTTGAGGAAAAATAAGGAAAATGGTGATGTTGGTTGGTTGTTCTTAGCATCTCTGGATAAATTCACAAAGGATAAGGATAAGCTCCATGATAAAATTATACAACTTCTAGCATCTCAGAATATGGTAAAGGACAACAGTGAGCTCAATGATAAAACTGACCTTTTCCAGATGCACATGAAAAGTTTAAAGGTTTGTAAGTGTGCCCTGGAAGAGAATCTTCTTTCCATGAGCCACAGAGCTCAAGTTGTAGAAAATCAAACCAAAGCCCTCACTATAAGATTGGCAGAATTAGAGCAAAAATTCAAGTCCCAGCCTTAGAGGTGTTGGCCATTAAAGTAAGAGCATTGATTGGTAAAGAATGGATCCTGTAACTCTTGATGTGGATATGTAAGAGGAACCTACTGAAGCAGAGAATTTTGAAAACTCACATTTTCAGTGGTTTACTTCACCTGAAGTAGTAACTTTACTTTTGGCACCTCCAACCACCACCTGAAATATTTACTTCACCTTTTACTGGAGAAATTAATTCTTCATTGTCTTCTAAACCATTAGTAATTTTTCTCTGAAGGAAATGCCAGGCAAGACAATATTGATGTCCCTTGGGCCTACCAATAGACTCTAGACCTATAACCAGACTGAAGGCAAACCAGGGTCCTAGAGGGAAGATAGAAAGTGTAGTCTTTGAGGAGGTATGCCACCTATTAAAAAGGTTATTTTTTTATTTTGCTAATTCATTCAAGCAGAAGTCCAGGGAATATGTGTGAGAAAGAATTTTAAGGGTGTGGGATAATGGTGGAAGGAAAACAAAACCAGACCAGGCTGTGTTTACCATCATATGTGGGAAGATTCTGCATTTAATATGGAACCTTGCACAGTTTAAAAATGTTTAACAATAGCCACAAATAATATAAAATACAATGGGGTAACTTTAATTAAGCAAGTGAAAGACCTATATGACAAGAACTTTAAGTCTCTGAAGAAAGAAATTGGAGAATATATCAGAAAATGGAAAGATCTTCAATGCTCATAGATAGTTAGGATTAACATAGTAAAAATGGCAATCTTACCAAAAGCAATCTACAGATTCAAGGCAATCCCCATCAAAATTCCAACACAATTCTTCACAGACCTGGAAAGAACAATACTCAACTTCATTTGGAAAAACAGAAAAACCAGGATAGTTAAAAGAATCCTGTACAACAAAGCCATCTGTGGAGGGTATCACCATCCCTAACTTCAAGCTCTACTATAGAGCTATTGTAATAAAAACAGCTTGGTATTGGCATAAAAACTGACAGGTGGAACAACAGAATCAAACTGAAGACCCTGACATTAACTCACACACCTATGAACAACTGATTTTTGACAAAGAAGTCAAAACTGTACAATGGAAAAAAGAAAGTATCTTCAACAAATGGTGCTGGTATAACTGGATGTCAACATGTAGAAGACTGCAAATAGATCCATATCTACCACCATGCACAAAACTCAAGTCCAAGTAGATCAAAGACCTCAATACAAAATCAGTTACACAGAACCTGATAGAAGAGAAAACAGGAAATAGTCCTGAGTGCATTGACACAGGATACCACTTCTTAAATATAATACCAGTAGCACAGACACTGAGAACAACAATTAGCAAATGGGACCTCCTGAAACTGAGAAGCTTTTGTAGAGCAAAGGACACAGTCAATAAGACAAAATGGGAAAAGATCTTCACCAGCCACACATCTGAGAGAGGGATTGATCTCCAAAATATATAATGAACTCAAGAAACTAGACTTCAAAATTACAAACAACATAATTTAAAAAATGGGCTACAGAGCTAAACAGAGAATTCTCAAAGGAAGAATTTAAAATGACCGAAAGACATTTAAGGAATTGCTCAGCATTCTTAGTAATCAGGGATATGCAAATCAAAACGACTCTGAGATACTATCTTACACCTGTCAGAATGGCTAAGATCAAAAGCACTGCAAACAGTTTATGTTGGAGAGGATGTGGAGCAAGGGGAACACTCCTCCACTGTGCAAACTTATACAGCCACTTTGGAAATCAGTGGTGGTTTCTCAGAAAATTGGGAATAAGTCTTCCTCAAGATCCAGCTATACCACTCTTGAGCATATACCCAAGGAATGCTCAATTATACAACAAGAATACATGCTAAACTATGATCATAGCAGCATAATACATGCTAAACTATGATCATAGCAGCATTATTCATAATAGCCAGAACCTGGAAACCACCTAGATGCCCCTCAACTGAAGAATGGATAAAGAAAATGTGGTACATATACACAATGGAGTACTACTCAACAGAGAAAAACAATGATGTCATGAAATTTGGAGGCACATGGATTAACTAGAAAATTTCATCCTGAGTGAGGTAACACAGACTCAGAAGAACAAGCATGGTATGTACCCACTCATAAGTGGATACTAGATGTTAAGCAAAGGATAACCAGACAACAACCCACAAATCCAGAGAAGCTACTTACAAGGAAGACCCAAAGCAGTAAGCATGGATCACCCTGGGAAGGGGAAATAGATGAGATCTCCATGAGTAAACTGGGAATGAGGGGTGGGCAATGAATGGTAGGGAATAGGGGATGAGAACATAATGAAAAGGGGTGGTTGAACAGGAGCAGGGATGGAGTGGGAAAGCAATTAAAGAGATACCATGATAGAGGGATATATCATGGGGATAGAGAGAAACACAGTGCTAGGGAAGTTGCCAGGAATCCCCAAAGATGACCCCAGCTTGGACTACTAGAAACAGTGGAGAGGGTGCCTGAACTGAACTGGCTTACCCCAGTGATCAGCCCAGTGAATACCCTAACTGTCATCACAGAGCTTTTCTCCATTGACTGATGGAAGCAGATGCAGAGATCCATAGCCAATCACCAGGCAGAGCTCCAGAAGTCCAGTCAAAGAGAGAGAAGAGGGATTCTATGAGCAAGTGCATCAGGATCATGATGGGGAAACCTGTAGAGATGACCAAACCAAACTAATGGGAACTCATAAAAGTTGGATCAATGGCTGTGGAGCCTGCCCTCTGCATGGTGAGACAGTTGTGTAGCTTGATTTGCTTGGGAGACCCACTGGTGGTAGGATCAGAATCCATCTCTGGTGCATGAGCAGGCTTTTGGGAGGCCACTACCTATGATGGGACACCTCGTGCAGCCTTGAGATAGGGGAAAGGATTTGGACTTGCCTCTACTAGATGTACCTTCGCATGGGAGGCCTTTCCTTCTTTTGGGGGGGAGTGGCAGGTGGATTGTGAGGGGGAGGATGGGGGGGTGGCAAGAGGGAAGAGGGGGATCTTCGATTGGTGTGTAAAATGAATGAAAAAAATGTTCTTAATAAAAAAGATATCAAAAGTTTGTTTGAATGATTGGCTGAAGCATTTGTCAAAAATGGGCTACTAAAAAGAAGTTGGTGATGTCTGATATCCTTTGGCTTCATAAGATCTTTATAAATAAGACTTAGTAAATCCCTTGGATTTATAAGATCTTTAAGTTTTCATTTGCAAATTTTGGAGAACAAAGTAGTATAACTTTCCAGAAATCCAAAAGGGAGGCACATGCCAACATGATGAGTTGGCAGGTACCTCTTTAAAATCTTCAAGAAGAGTATTCATTTATATTGCTAAGATTCTTTTAGCCCTAGGACAGAAATACAGAGCACTTTTAAGCAAATAACCTTAAGAAACAAGACATTTAAGCTATGAACATTACTTTTAAGAAGGAAAAGTCATGGCAAATTACATAACTTACAACTTGTATTTCCTGTGAAATATCACTTAACACAATTATCTCAAAAACTGGAAAACTAGGACTACAGTGTATGAATACTATTATTTATAGAGGATCCAGTCAATAACTCAGCAGTCCAAAACAATAGGAGTCACAGTCCTCAAAGGGTCCTGGTGCTTTCTACTCTGGGTCTACAATGACTCCCCCAAAGGCTCACTCTCAATATTTACCTTGTTAAATATTTTAACCACAGTATATGTTATTCTCAGGAGGTGGAAGAAATTTTAAGCAGTCAGAAGTTGGGCCTAGTGATCTTTCAGATTGTTGGAATTGTGTGCTGAATGGAACCCTGTCCCCCCCACTCCCCTGTGGCAAACCTCTTTGCACAGCCTTTTGTTCTTCACTGTGGTATGCAGCTTCACCAAAGCATCAATCAAAGGGGTTCTCTGAGTACCCACTGTGGCTTTCCCAAGTGTGAATCCAAATAAACTGCTTCTCTTGGTAGTCAGTTACCTAAGGTATATTCACTGTTGCAGAAAGTTGATGGCAAATATGGGTACAAACACAAGATCCATTAAGTTAGATTATTTTTACAATTTTGTTAATATATCACTTGCCTTTTACTCTGTTGGTCGCTGAGCTGGTGATGATATTCAAAGCCTGTGTAATGACAGGGCCATGCAGCTGAGTCATCTTGCTTTTGAACATGAAGTATATCCTTACATAGGCCACAAGCTCATCTTTGCCAGTGTCAAACATTCACAGTGAAAAGAAACAGTTGAAAATATTTTGTGAAGCAGTACATGATATTAACCTCACAAAATCTTGCCCTGGAGTTTATGTCTGAATGACTTAATTAAAAGTGCAGACAAGAGAACCATTCTTCTTCACAGTGAAATATGTTGCTTATTTTCAGGGGTAAACAAAAGGAAAAGGGAAGCCCCCCTATCTGAGAGAGCTGCCATTTTAACTACTTAGTTTCACTGAACACAATATATACTTTACAATATAGATGACAGACACATGTATACAGGGAAGACATTTTGGCAAAATTCAAAAGTGAAAAGGTATATATTTATCCTGTTGCCAAATAACATTGAAGCTTTCAGAAGCAAATTGAAAGTCAGAAATATGTCTCACTGTGTAGCAAGAGCTTCTCAACAATAAAATTGTTTTCTCCTGTGGTTTGTGTTAATTTAATAGTGTAATCTTATTGTTATTGCTTTTTGAATTTTCATATTGAAAATCTTTGACTATGCTAATATGAGAGTAACTCCATAGTGAATTCATATTTCCCTCCCTTCAAATTATTATATTGCAAATGCGTAAGTGAATCTAGGAAATAATTAAGAAATCCCAAGATCATTACTAGTTATTATTAGATAGTTGACAAAGAGAGAAAAATAGAAATCCAAAAGACAATGATCATGAATGATACCCAACAGACTGCTCTATATTCATGACATTTTCAGGAACTGAGTTAGTTAATTCCATAAGCAATATTTTGGCAATACCTAAAAATGCTAAAATATATGTACTCCTTGATCTAGAAATCTCTATCTTAACTTACATCCAACAAAAATTCTGGCATGGTTGGGTATGATGACTTATCACAAGCTCGTTGTGCCTAATGGTAAAGAATGAGAAACATTTCAGATGTCATCAGTAATAAAGAAGTGAACATAGAATGTATAGCTTATTTGTGTAACAGAAGTGCAATTAAAATGAATAAATAAGATTTATATTTAGCAACATGGCTGAATCCCTAATAATGTCTTTGGGTAAAAAACACAGTGTATGATACTCACAAAACACATTGATGAAAGTTATTGATAGAAATGTCAAATAATCACTGCAGTACATATCAAATTAGTCATATTTGATGATTGTTGTTAAACTGAGAGTAGTGTATGGAAGCTATATATAAGAAATACATACAGAAGATTATAAATTTTACTGTTACTCTTGAATAAATGAGATGAACTGATAGGAATTTCTAGGAATTGTGTATGTGACTGTTGGTTGCATAAAGAGCATGAGAAAATGTTTCTAGTGCAGCATTTGTTCAAATACATTCTAAACAAATATTGATAAGGGTAATGTAAGTTTATCAGTGCAAAAGCATCATTTACCTACATGTAACAAACTAATTTCAGCAGAAAAAATTATACAAATCCAAAATCTACTGATTTTAAGCAATAGTATAAGGAGGTATTTTGTTTCCTCTTATGATTTTAAAATGGGATAGCAAAGACTGAGTAATACAGAATGACCATTAATCTATTTTGTGCTGGTCTGAATGTGAGGAGTTCAACACAGAGGGCATCTCCTGTAGCAGAAAGCTAGAAGGCAAGCAAATGAGAGGTCTCTTTCTGCGTCCTCACAGCCTTCTTCAATAGATGGGTGGTGGGCTTTCTTTCATCATCTCAAGTCTGAGTACAGGCACCTTGCACTAGCCTCATGAAGCATGGTATGAACAGAGAACAGGATCATGCCAGCAGGACTCACCCTTCTTCTTTGGAGTACTAGTTGATGCAGTGGAAAATCTTTCTAACAGGTTTCATTTTTTAACCATATTTCCCTCCCCAACGCCTCCCCAATCCTCCCCACTTCCTCCTCACTCTTACTCAGCGCCAGCTTCATGTTCTTTTCTACTTTTTGTTTATTTTTAAGATTGTAATTTAATTACATTTCTTCTTTCCCTTTCCTCCCTCCAACACCTCCCATATACCCTATCCCTTTCTTCTTCAAATTTATGGCCTATTATGTATGTTTTAACTTCTAACTTCCCTGCTTGAGTCTGTGAATGGTTAACTCTCTTTAAATGCTCCCAAACAAAAAAGGTATTTGTTGCATTGGTGCTGGTTTTAAATCGGAGTTTCCATTTATCCTGAAGCTTTGACTTTACGATGACTATGACTTGAATATCTATTGTATTTTAATGTAAAAACAGCACACTTAGAGCAAATCTTAAATCTCTATCACCTCCTCTCTTGTGTGGATACTTGACTCAAACTAGAGTCACCTGGAATGAGGAAATTTAACTGAGGAGTTGTCTCCATCAGATTGGCATGTGAGCATGTCTGGGAGGCATTTTCTTGATTGATCATTGATGTGGGAGGGCCCAGCCCAATGTGGGCAGCATCATCTCTGCTAGGTTGTCCTGAAGTTGTATAGAAAGCAGGCCCATAAGCAGCCTTAATCCAAGGTCTCTGCTTCAGTTCCTGCCTCCAGGTTCCTTCCCAACTTATCTTAATGATGGACTGAGAGCAGTGAAAGGTAAATAAATGCTTTCCTTCCCAAGCTGGTTTTGGTTATGGTGTTTATCACAGCAACAATGAAGCAAGCTAAAACAGCTCATGTCTCCTCTCTGCTCCTTATCCTTCCCTCCACTGTGGTTGGAATGTGCTTTCCAAGTTCACATGCTGGAACTGTAATCCCAAAAGTGTTACAAGGCAGCTCCCAATAAGAAGAGATTATACCAGATCCCAATAAGAGGATTATACCACCCTCATGAATGGATTTGGGATTCTTATAGGATAGGGCTAGTTGTACTGAAAGGCCAGAGTATATGCCTGGAAAACTTTCTAATACAACCATACTCACAAACCAGACCTAGATAGCAAAGTCCTTTAGGTACTAAAGGAAATAGAACCAATGTCCAGGCAGGTAAATTTCATTCTAGCCATTATTTTTTAAAACTTGTAGCATATTAGGTATCTGGGGTACATATTGATGGAACACTCCAAAATGATTTGGTTAATTAATACTATTTCACTTAGTTAGAGAGAGGCAATTAAAATAATGTTTATTCTTTGAGTAGTAGCCTTTCAAGACTAGGCTTTAGGAACTTTTCTAGATGTCACTTTATTAATGGATCCAAAAAATATATGCTTTCTTGGAGAAAAAGTTCAAAATTGTTTTCATAAGTCAGTTGCACTTCAGATAATTTCCTTTTTTTTTTCTATTTTAAACTTATACTTTAGTGAGAGCAATACCAGTTTAATGTAAGTCTTTGATTAGATTTAAACAAAAATGACATAATCTATAAAGTGTACTTAAATTTCAAGCAAATATTATCATTTATTGATAACATAGCAAATATCTGATATAAGGAAAATCCTACAAAAATAAATATCCCCTTTAGGCAAGGGTGTTCAAGATGATGTTTTCAAACACTGGTAGCATTTAGCCTTTGAAATAGATTTTCTGGTTGGAACAGCATGCCTTATAGAAGCTTTCATATATATGCAGCAATAACCTAAAAGCAATACTTAAAAACATATCAACAATATGCATATTTATGTGTAGTGATATTTTAATTGTGCTAAAATGTGATTTTATGTGCATGTTAATAAATAAAGTTTGCATGGAAATCACATAGCAAGGTCACATAGTGAGCCATAAGCAGAAGTCTGGCAGTGGGAACACAAGCTCTTAATCTGATCACATGGCAGGCAGAGTCTATGTGTGGTCAAGGACACAGCCAAGTGTGGTGACATGAGCCTTTAATCCCAGTACCAACCATAGAGACCTAGAGGTCTGTATAGACAGGCAGTGATGAGGAAGTCATGTGGCTGGGCTTAGAACCAATGAGAAAGCAGAATAGAAAGGCAATAAAAACACAAATCAGACAGGAAGAAGCTCTCTCTGGGGAAGCAACGCTGGTGAGGTGGTAAGATAAAGTAGTCGTGGCTCTCTGATCTCTTTGGCTATTACCTCTGCATTTGGCTCTGTGTTTCTTATTTACTAAGATTGTTTAGAATTCAGTCTACATTTAGAATTTCATCTACATTCATGCATAAAAGAAAAAATGAAAGGAAAAACTGCATGGCATGACTAAGAATTCTACATTAACTTAAAAAATTATAAATATTATAATTATGCCCTTTCCCAAGAGGATGTTCCAGGTAGGAGATGAGCCAACAAAAGCTGAGATTCCATCTTACACTTATGAGAATGGCTAAGATCAAAAATATAAGTCACAGCTTATGCTGGTGAGGATATGGGGCAAGGGAAACACTTCTCCATTGCTAGTGAGAGTGCAAACTTGTACAGACATTACAGAAATCAATATGGAGATATCCTCAGAAAATTGAGAATCTATCTCAAGACTCAGCTATACCACTTCTGTGCTTATACCCAAAGGATGCGCCATCCTACCACAATGATATTTGCTCAACTATTTTCATAGCAGCTTTATTTATAATAGCCAGTAATTGTAAACCATCTAGATTGCCCCTCATCTGAAGAATGGTTAAAAAAAATGTGGTCCATTTGTACAGTGGATATCACACAGGTGTTAAAAATAAAATCATCCTAAGTAATCAAAACCTAAAAAAAGACAAACATGGTATATACTCACTTTATAAATGGATATTAGCTGTAAAGTAAAAAATAATCTTTCTGTAGTCCACAGAGAGGCTATGTAACAAGGAAGGTTTACGGGGGAATGCAAGGATCTCCTGAGAAGGAGAATAGAATAGATTTCACAAGTAGCCTTGTGATGGGTAAGGATGGAAACATGAGGTATCTGATGAGAGGTGTGGGGGGAAAACACTAGCAGAAATGACTGGAATTGGGGGAAAATTTCCAAGGCCAAAGTAGAAACCTTATGCAATGGAAACTCCATGGAACTTTGAGGGTGACACTAGCGAAGACTCCTAGCAATGGGGGACATAAGCCTGAACTGACTGTCCTCTGTAACCAGGCAAGGGTATGAGAGGAGGATTTGGACACCAGCTGAGCCACAAAACCTCTGACGATCAGTTCGTCCTGCCTGCAGGATGTGGTGGGACTGGAAACCAATAGAATCGTCATCAAAGAGACCAGATAGACTTCATCCAGCAACTGATGGGAGCAGACACAAAGTCTGACAGCCAAATGTTAGGAAGAGGCTGGGGGTCCTGCAGAGGAGGAAGAGGAAGGACTAGAGGAGCCAGAGGGGTCAAGGACACCAAAAAGAACAAGGCCCCACAGCATCAACTGACTATGATGCAAATGAGCCACAGAGATCAGGGATCCTGTATGGGTCTGACATAGTTCCTCTGCATATGTGTTATGCATATATGGTTGTGCAGCATGGTGTTCTTGTGGGATTCCTAACAGTGGGGGCTGGGATGGATGGTCTCTGACTTTTTCACCTGCCTTTGAAATGTTTTTCCTCCTAATTGGTAGCCTCATCTAGCCTTGATGTGAGAACATGTGCCTTATTGTAGCTCTTTATGCCATATTTGGTTGATGTCTCTGGTAGGCCCCCTTCTTAGGGCGAGTGAAGAAATCTAATCTGGGAAAAAAGAGAAAGGTGAGTGGAAGGAAGAGTGAGAAAATTGCTGCCAAGCTATAATATATGAGAGAATAAATTAAAAAATGGAAGAAACAAAAGGAATGAAGGAATACATATTTGAGCAGTTTGTCTTTTCCTTCTTTAAACTTCTGTGTAATTTACTTCCTTGTTGATTGTCTTTTCACTCTCTCTATTAAAACCCCATCATTTTCCTCTAAGTACATTATTATTGTAAATTAATATCCATTAATCGGATATCCAGAGCCTCCATTTCTCTGCACTCTTCTCTTCTCCAGGTTATTCCCTCCCCTAACATCCTATCTTATACATTTGCAGCCCATTTTCTTTTCTGCTGGTTGCCTTTCCCTGCCATGTCCTACAAGCAGGGCTTTGGCACAGGTCTGCAGCTCCATGTCCTGTCTCCAGTTTTCACTTCCCTTCTTAGCAATGTGGAACAAACTTGGCTTAGTGAACTAGGAAGGTATCATCATTATGGTGTCCTTGCTCATGTATCATATCCTTCAAAAACAAAATCTCCTTTTTCCTATGGATGCTGTTTACTTAAGATTTTAGTGTCTGCTAAAATATAACAAGTTGCAAACAGCCACCTTAATTGTTAAAGAGATATGGTGCCTTTTTTCATTGAGCCTACATGTTACATTTTTTTAAAATTTATTTTATTTTACAATACTATTCAGTTCTACATAACAGCCACAGATTTCCTTGTTCTCCCCCTTCCTGCCCCCTCCCCTTCCCCCAGCTCACCCCCCTTTCCCACCACCTCCAGATCAAGGTCACCCCCCAGGACTGAGATCGACCTGATAGACTCAGTCCAGACAGGTCCAGTCCCCTCCTCCCAGATTGAGCCAAGCGTCCAGGTATAAGTTCCAGGTTTCAAACAGCTATCTCATGCGTCGAGCCCAGGACCTGGTACCACTGCCTAGATGCCTCCCAAACAGATCAAGCCAATCAACTGTCTCACTATTTAGAGGGCCTGATCCAGTTGGGGGCCCCTCAGCCTTTGGTTCATAGTTCATGTTTTTTCATTCGTTTGGCTATTTGTCCCTGTGCTTTATCCAACCTTGGTTTCAACAATTCTCACTCATATAAACCCTCCTCTTTCTCGCTAATTAGACTCCCAGCGCTCCACCCGGGGCCTAGCCATGGATGTCTGCATCCAGATTCCTCAGTACTTGGATGGGGTTTCTGGCACAACTATTAGGGTGTTTGGCCATCCCATCACCAGAGTAGGTCAGTCCCGGCTGTCTCTCGGCCATTGCCAGCAGTCTTTTGTGGGGGTATCTTTGTGGATTTCTGTGGGCCTCTTTAGCATTTTGTTTCTTCCTTTTCTCATGTGGTCTTCATTTACCATGGTCTCCTATTCCTTCTTCTCCCTCTCTGTTCTTGATCCAGGTGGGATCTCCCACTTTCTTTCCCTCGACCCTCGCCGTTCATTGCTCCCACTCATGTCCAGGCTGTTCATGTAGATCTCATCCATTTCTCCATCATTGGGTGACCCCATGTCTTTCTTGGGGTCCTGTTTTCCAGGTAGCCTCACTGGTGATGTGAGTAGCAATCCAGTCATCCTTGTTCCACATCTAGTATCCTCCTATGAGTGAGTACATACCATATTTGTCTTTCTGAGTCTGGGTTACCTCACTCAGGATGATTTTTTCTAGATCCATCCATTTGCCTGCAAACCTCATGATGTCATTGTTTTTCTCTGCTGAGTAGTATTCCATTGTGTATATGTGCCACAATTTATTTATCCATTCTTCAGTTGAAGGGAAACTAGGTTGTTTCCAGGTTTTGGCTATTACAAACAATGCTGATACAAACATAGCTGAGCAAGTGCTCTTGTGGTATGATTGAGCATTTCTTGGGTATATGCCCAAGAGTGGTATAGCTGGATCTTGGGGGAGATTGATTCCCAATTTTCTAAGAAAGCACCATATTGATTTCCAAAGTGGTTGGACAAGCTTGCATTCCCACCAGCAGTGGAGGAGAGTTCCCGAGTTCCACATCCTCTCCAGCATAAAGTGTCCTCAGTGTTTTTGATCTTAGCCATTCTGACAGGTGGAAGGTGGTATCTCAGAGTTGTTTTGATTTGCATTTCCCTGATGACTAGGGATGTTGAGCAATTCCTTAAATGTCTTTCAGCCATTTGAGCTTTTTCTGTTGAGAATTCTCTGTTTAGTTCTATAGCCCATTTTCTTAATTGGACTGTTGGTTGTTTTGATGTCTAATTTCTTGAGTTCTCAGCACCCCATGGAACTTTCTCTAAAATCGACCACATACTTGGCCACAAAGCAAATCTCAACAGATACAAAACAATTGGAATAACCTCCTGTGTTCTATCAGACCACCATGGTTTAAAGTTAGATTTCAACAACAGCAAAAACTACAGAAAACCTACAATCTCGTGGAAACTGAATAATGCTCAACTGAGTCACCAATGGGTTAAGGAAGAAATAAAAAAAGAAATTAAAGACTTCCTAGAGATCAACGAATATGAAGACACCACATACCCAAATTTATGGGACACTATGAAAGCAGTGCTAAGAGGGAAATTCATAGCACTAAATGCCCACATAAAGAAGTTGGAGAAATCTCACACTAGGGACTTAACAACACACCTGAAAGCTCTAGAACAAGAAGAAGCAAAGTCTCCCAGAAAGAATAGATGCCAGGAAATTATCAAAGTGAGAGGTGAAATTAATAAAATAGAAACTAAGAGAATAATACAAAAAATTAATGAAACAAAGAGTTGGTTCTTTGAGAAAATCAACAAGATAGACAAGCCCTTATCCAAACTAACCAAAAGACAGAGAGAGAGAATCCAAATCAACAAAATCAGAAATGAAAAGGGGGACATAACAACAGACATTGAGGAAATCCAGAGAATTATCAGGTCATATTTCAAAAACCTCTACTCCACAAAACTGGAAAACCTAAAAGAAATGGATAATTTTTCTGGATAGGCACCACATACCTAAGTTAAATCAAGACCAGATGAACTATTTAAATAGTCCAATAACCCCTAAGGAAATACAAACAGTCATTAAAAGTCTCCCAATCAAAAAAAGCCCAGGACCAGATGGTTTCAGCGCAGAATTCTACCAGATCTTCAAAGAAGAGTTAATACCAATACTCTCTAAATTGTTCCACATAATAGAAACAGAAGGGACATTACCAAACTCCTTCTATGAGGCTACAATAACCCTGATTCCCAAACCAAACAAGGATACAACAAAGAAAGAGAACTACAGACCAATCTCCCTCATGAACATTGATGCAAAAATACTCAATAAAATACTGGCATACACATTACGTTTTTAAAATAGCATTTTATTTACCTTTTGGCAATTTCATTTCACTAGTTTTATGCCATTTTATACACCTTGGGTAGTATAAGTGATTATAATGACTACTGCTCATTTTTTTTTTTTTTTTTTTTTTTTTTTTTTTTTTTTTTTTTTTTGGTTTTTGGTTTTTCGAGACAGAGATTCTGTGTGTGTAGCTTTGCGCCTTTTCCTGGAACTCACTTGGTAGTCCAGGCTGGCCTCGAACTCACAGAGATCCGCCTGGCTCTGCCTCCCGAGTGCTGGGATTAAAGGCGTGCGCCACCACCGCCAGGATCTGCTCATTTTTTGAAGCTTGTGTATCACATGATATGCTGAACATGACGTGTGTGTGTATGTGTGTATGCACGTGTGTAAAATAATTGCAGATGCAAATATTTACCTATAAAATTGTAAGACAATGCTTTAATGTGTTGTTCAACATGTTACAATAAGGAAATAGGTGTATTTTAAAATCACTGGTAAGCTTTCCTGAAAAAGTCTTTTGTTTTTACTTAGAACAAAAAGGTAGACATATATAGAAATATTCAATTTCTAGGAATTCATGACCTTTGCAAATTACTCATAATTTTAGAAATTTTCTTAGCATGACAAGACCTGTGAACAATTATATAAAATTTGTATTAATTGTACTTTACAATCTGTATTTTATTATTGCACAAATGTTCTAATGTTTTAAATTACATATATCATCATAACATATATCAAAGATTAAGTATACTTTGGGCATGTAGAATTTTGGTATAAATACATTGTTGCATATGGCTTTAAAACTTTTGCATTAATGGGGATTTAGATGCCCAAAGTTAACTGAAAGAATACTTTTTATATATCTACCTTAGTAATGAAAACAAACACTTATTTCATTTTATCACAACTAAAACTAAAATAGTATAAGTCTTAGTTTGGCTTACTTCATAATCTAAGCCTAGGCCTTGAACTTGGGTATCATTGATAAACACACACACCATACTGGCTTTGAACTTGGATATCATTGACAGACAGACACATACACACACACACACACACACACACACACACACACACACACACACACACTACCCCAGATGGAGCTAAGATAAGGGATGGATGACCACAGTATCTTCTGAGACAAGCATACTAAGAAAGAAGCTATAATTCTCAAGAGGATTCTGGCTAACGCTTGTCAGTGAGTTATGTGTTTCTACACAAACAGTGCTCTATGACACTAAGGTTGTATTTCTTACAAATGTGTTCCATGATGGTCTGTGGAGCTTCTTTTGTTAAAGAATATAATAACAATAATTATTGTTATTGTTGTTGCTTGTTAATATTTGTGTGTGATATGCATATGAAATTCTAGGCACATGCACCACAGCTTGCTTATGTGTGTAGGTCGGAGGACAACTTTCAGAAGTCACTTGTTCCTTTCCACCTTGTTGATTTAGGGTCTCTTTCTGGCTTCTGGCACAGTGGCTACTCCTGGCTAGCTGGTCCACGAGCTTCCAGGTGGCATTGATGTCTCTGCTTCCCATATCATAATGGGAGTTCTCTGATGATAGATCTGGTTTTTCTAAGTGAGTTTTAGGGATCAAACTCAAGTTATCAAGTTTGTGCAAAGAGTGCTCTAACCTTATGTGCCATCTCACTGGACACTGGAATAGTCCATCAAGTCCCCAGACTAATTCTTCTGATTCACAAGCTCAGGTAATGATTGTTAGAGGCACCTCTTTACACATTTGACTCAAGCGATATGAAAATGTACAAAAAGATGTACCTGAGTTTCAATGACACATTATTTAAACTACATTTAAAAAAAATCACTAAAAATGTGAAAACATCATTTAATTAACATATCTACCATTTGCAATATCTTTGGAATCTATTTCATACATTAATTTATGTCCATTTTGTCAAGAAAATACATGCATATTAACTAGGTTGAATAATAATTTATTATACATTTTTTTCACATGATAAACTTAAAAAAGATAGCATGATGGTTCATATGGATGCCAGAAGCAACTCCCAATGTCATTTTTGTCTAAATTTACAAATGTTATTCCATAATTTTGAAGCTTACAACAGTGCTGTGGGATGGTCTGTATGTCAAATTGCTCTGATTGGTCAATAAATAAAACACTGATTGGCCAGTGGCCAGGCAGGAAGTAGGTGGGACAAGGAGAGAGGAGAATTCTGGGAAGCAGAAGGCTGAGGCAGAGAGACACTGCCAGCCACCATGACCAGCAGCATGTGAAGACGCCGGTAAGCCACCAGCCACGTGGCAAGGTATAGATTTATGGAAATGGATTAATTTAAGCTATAAGAACAGTTAGCAAGAAGCCTGCCACGGCCATACAGTTTGTAAGTTCTGTGTTTACTTGGTTGGGTCTGAGCGGCTGTGGGACTGGCGGGTGACAAAGATTTGTCCTGACTGTGGGCAAGGCAGGAAAACTCTAGCTACACAACAGAAATGTAATTTCATCAAGGTTCTGATTTTTCTCCAGAGGCATACTCAACTAATATTAAAGCATTTTGTTGTTAATTAGACCAAAGTGATCATTAAGAAATTAAACCTAGTATCAGAACTGCATTGTTGTGTGCTTTGATCTCCAGTTTTTAGGTATTCACATACTTCATAGGCTTGGATGGCTGAGAAACTTAAGGAATCAAAAAAATAAAAACAGATGCCATTTATTAAAACTGCATGTTCATCGATGAATACTTGGGGGAAAAAATGAAAGATTTTAGCAATGAAGACAGACCTAACATAGTCAAGATTGAAGAGCAGCTAATCCAAGCTGGAAGAGCCTCATGGCTTTTGATTCTTTCTTGATGTTTATGATCACATTTTTATATGGAACCAGATTTAGGGGTATGAATTGCCAAGTTTATAAAAATGATGTATTCATTATTTTAAAGACACATGCCATCCTGATGTCATATCTAGCTATAGATAATAAAATCCCTCTTAAAACAAGGTTTGATTTTTGCATGAACATGCAAAATATCTTTGGTTAAAAAAATACATCTAAAAGTGATAAAAAGAAGTATTAAACATATAATATTTATCTTTGCATGATTTGGGATGATTTTGAAAGTTTTAGTTTCTAATATTGGCATATATACAGATTTCTCATTTTGGGAATTTTTATAAAAACCTGTGCTAACCCTGTTTAAGCTCTCATTTGCAGATAATCTTAAAGATGTTTTGAGTTCCTGTGGCATTGGATTTAATTTGCATTTTAAACACTGAATAAAGAAGCAGATTTCTCAGTTCTCCACCAGCTAATCCTCCCTTACATCTGCTTAAGTAACATTGGGCTTTTATATTTTTTCTTCTAACTTTGGTAAAACAAAAAACAGTAAATCACCTCACAATGCTCCAAAGAAAACCAGGTGCCAAGTGGGTCCTGGAAGGTTAATATGGAGGTCTGCTCACAGCTGCCTCTGGGATAAATCACTGGGCCACACAAGGGTGGCTGTACCCTTCCCTGTTCATCCACAAATGGTCATTTTCATATCTATGTACACCATTACAATTGTGCTGTATTTAGGATCCAATTTTCAATTTAGTTTTTGAAATTATAAAGTAGGTTGTTAATACATGTTTCAGTAACACATTAAAACATTTATATACATAATTTATTTGGGTTGTTACATTTATTACAATATGTAGTACTATATTTAACTCATAAATAGTTGTGGGATGTGTGTAATTAACATATAAATAAAGTTAAATATTAGAATTTTTTTTTTTTTTTTTTTTGGTTTTTCGAGACAGGGTTTCTCTGTGTAGCTTTGCGCCTTTCCTGGAACTCACTTGGTAGACCAGGCTGGCCTCGAACTCACAGAGATCGCCTGGCTCTGCCTCCCGAGTGCTGGGATTAAAGGCGTGCGCCACCACTGCCCGGCTTAGAATCTTTTTTTTTTTTTTTTTTAAATGCCAAAAGTAGAGGTTTGATTTAGTGTTTAATCTCATTTTAGTACAGGCCTTGCCTTTTTAATGTGACAAATTAATCGATGGCAGAATTGTGCCATCACCTCTTACCTTATTCTGTAATCTACCCCTTAATTTCACACCATTATCTACCAGGCAAAGCAGAACCAAACATCAGTGACAGAATCTAGGATCTGTGGAAGGAGTTGAAGATTCACGGGAGCTGCATGTGACGTAAGATCTCTGTCCTTCTGTCCTTACATGACCCTCTCCTCCCCTTCCTTCCCTTCTTCTTTTCCTCTTTATCACAGTGTAACCTTCAAGGCAACATCTCAACAAATACTCATCTTCTCTGCTTTGTACTTAGCACCATGGCCAGTGACTTTAATATTACTTAAGGACAAAATACTATGATTCATAATATAATGGCTAAGCGGCTAAGAGTGTGTTTTTACTCTTTCAGAGCACCTGGGTTCAATTCCCAGCACAGCCATCAGGCAGCTCACAGCTAATCGTAACTCTAGTTCCAGTTGGACTTGAGGACTGTGGCCTTTTCAGGTTCCTGCTATTGCATTCACACACAGTCACACATCCCCACACATGCATACACACATGCACATGTACACACACACACATGGGTAGGGGACATATATGGTTAGAAATAATAAAAATAATCTTAAACATTTTTTCAGGAAGATAAATTAATTTTTGAGCATCTTTTTAAAGTTTTTGAGATTATAATTTAATTACCATATTTTCCCTCCCCTCTCCTGTTACCAAACCCTCTTACTTCCCTCCCCTCTCTCCCTCAACTAAATTATTAATTTTACAAAGTCAACACACAAGTATGGAGGAGATGGTTCCATGGGCAAAGTTTTTTACATGGGAATTGGAGTTCAGCACATCAGAGCTCATGCAGAACCTGGGCATAGTGGTTATCTGGAATCCTAGTACACAGTGACTCTGAATTTTGCAGTTAAAGGCACAAGCTTACCTCAAATCTTGACATGAAAGAAAAATAAATTTCACTCAAATTAAGATAATATTAGTAGCATCTTTCATATAAGAGTAAACATCTAGTTCTTAACTCACAGAGCCTCACACAGTGTCTGAGGACATTCTGGGGACACTGCATTTTCTGAGCAATACTCGCGCATGTAACAAAATACAATCACAACAACAATCCAGACATTGACTCCTTGCTCACTGAAGAATAAGTGGCTTGCAAATACTTTACTTGTAAATTCTCTTTCCTACTTAGGCAACATGTCAGTTGTTTCAATCTTTGCTGTAAACAGTGAGTTTAAACAAACTGGGGACAGTTAACTGAATTGTTGAGAGCAAACGTTGTCATAGAAAAGGAACCTTCTAAGACACAGAGCAGAAGAATATGGTCATCAGACTTTCAGAGACTATTGAAAATTGTCCAAATCTTTCCTAGGTTTTGGCTCCTGTTTATAATTAATCTTCCTAAGTGATCTGGATGCAGAGACGAGCTGCAGATATGCTGAATCCAATGACTGCCATGAAGAGGCAGATTCAAGGTACAGAGCGTTAGTCCATAGAATCTTCTGGGTAGGGAAAACTGCACATGTAATAAAAGGTGATTTTTAAAGCAGAAATTAAAGCTAAAATTAAGAAGCATTTATGCTGGACAGTACGGTGCAAACCTTTAATCCTTTAATCAGGTGGATCTCTGAGTTCAAGGCCAACCTGGTATACAGGGTGAGTTCTAGGACAGGAAGGGCTACACAAAGAAATGCTGAAACACACACACACACACACACACACACACACACACACTCTTACTCACTCACATACATCAAAAGCACACATACAATTTTTAAAATTGTTTCACCTCTTCACTTTCCTGTGTGGTTTCTGAAGTCTTGGTAATCCCTGATCCCTCACTCTCAGTATTTCACCTTTCTCAGACCGTAGCAAAGCACCAATCACAGGATGTACCTTTCACAATGATGGGCTTTTTCATTAAGAATTATTCATTTCAGATTTTTGTTTGTTTGTTTTTGTTTTTTGAGATAGGGTTCTTACTGTGTAATCGTGTCTGTCCTGGAACTCACTCTGTAAACCAGGCTGACCTTGAATCACAGAGTTCACTGGAATGCTGGGATTAAAGGCATGCAACATGATTGCCCATCACATTTAAAATTTGCTACAATTTTTAGTGACTTAATAGTTTACGTAGATGTATTGCTTGATACAATTCAATTGTATTGCTCTTTCTCTCTATCTCTATCTCTGTCTTTTTTTCTTCCCCTCCACACAACCATTGAGCATTCTGAGAAAAAAGTCATTATACAAGTTCTGGTCCACATTATTTTTTAAATTATTTTTCTTTTTTTAATTATATTTTTATTTTTATTATTTAAAACAAATTTTAAATTTAAATTTATTTTGATCACATTTCTGTCCCTCCCCCAAGTACTTCATACCCCCTACGTACACAGATTTAAGTTTTTTCTCAAAAAACAAACAAAAAGCAAATATAACAGAACCCCCCAAAATCAAGAAAACAAAATAAAACCATACCCAAGACATAAAGAAGCAAGACAAACAAAGAAATGAACAAACAAGCAAAACTGTAACCACATAAAAGCACACACTTTCCATTGAAATGATTTAAGTACAACTACATGGCACCAAGGTTTAGGCCTAATATAGGCCTGACAACCAAGTCCTTGTTTTCTGGAAGAAAGGCCTCAAAAGTCCCACTCAATTCCACATAACAATACTTCAAAGATCAATTAGGTTTTCCTTTCCTTAATATTTTTTGTTTTTGACTTCTAATCTTAAAGACTAGATTAAAACTTAGCTCATTTCCCAGAAGGCATTGCTTCCCTTTGCTCTATGAAAGAGTCCACCAAGACCTCTTCCTCAAAACCATCTAGCCCACAGCCTCCAGCTTGTGATGCATCTTTCTCAACATCCTGAAAAGGTAATATAGGTAAAATATGCACATGAACATTAAAACTAGTTGTTAGAAAGACGTAACTAGCTTTATAATTTGTTTTAAAGCATAAATACTTGCAGCTTAATCTGCACTGACAATGATTGTCGAAGCCTAGAATTCAACATTTACAAATTCTCATTCACACACACAAAGCACACTATTATCACACAACTTATGTCTTGAGAGAATCTTCTGCTTTTTAAATCTTTGGCCTCCCAGTCAATCCCAAGTTCAACCAACTTTTCCAAGTTCTGGTAGTTACCTGGACCTCTGAGGCATTGCCACAAGACTTCTTCTCTTTTGAAACATCCTTTTTCTCTAGATATTAGGATAGCTACACCAACTTGTTTCTTCTGTGGTGTATGTTGGTGTGGGATTATCTATTGCTTGATTTTTCATGGATGTGTTTAGCTTCTTTGGGTTGAATTTTCCCTTCTAGTGCTTTCTGTAGGGCTGGGTTTGTAGACAGGTATTGATTAAATCTGGTTTTATCCTGGAATATTTTGTTTACTCCGCCTATGGTGATTAAGAGTTTTGCTGGGTATAATAGTCTGGGTTGGCATCCGTGGTCTCTTAGTGTCTGCATGAGATTTGTCCATGATCTTCTAGCTTTCATAGTCTCTATTGAGTAGTCTGGTGTTATTCTGATGGGTTTACCTTTATATGTTACTTGGTCTTTTTCCTTTGCGGCTCTTAATATTTTTTCTTTGTTCTGTGTGTTTAGTGTTTTGATTATTATGTGGCGAGGGGACTTTTTTTTTTGGATCCAGCCTATTCGGTGTTCTGTAAGCTTCTTGTATCTTCATAGGTATTTCTTTCTTTAGGTTAGGAAAGTTTTCTTCTATGATTTTGTTGAATATATTTTCTGTGCCTTTGAGTTGGTATTCTTCTCCTTCTTCTATCCCTATTATTCTTAGGTTTGGTCTTTTCATGGTGTCCCAAATTTCCTGGACGTTTTGTGTTACGACTTTTTTGTCTTTAGTGTTTTCTTTGACTGACGAATCTATTTTCTCTATCGTGTCTTCAGTGTCAGAGATTCTCTGTTCCATCTCTTGCAATCAGTTGGTTATGCTTGTTTCTGTAGTTCCTGTTCGTTTAGTCAGGATTTCTATTTCCAGCATTCCCTCAGCATGTGTTTTCTTTATTGTCTCAAATTCATTTTTCAGATCTTGGAATGTTTCTTTCATCTGTTTAATTGCTTTTTCTTGGCTTGAATTGATTTCTTCCCATTTTTTGTTCGTTTTTTCTTCCATTTCTTTAAGAGAGTTTTTTATTTCCTCTTTAGGGGAAGTTTTTATTTCCTCTTTAAGAGAGTTTTTCATTTCCTCTTTAAGGTAGTTTTTCATTTCCTCTTTAAGGAAAGTTTTTATTTCCTCATTGAGGGAATGTTTTATTTCTTCTTTAAGGGCCTCTATCATCTTCTTAAAGTCATTTTTAGTGTTGATCTCTTCTGTTTCTTCTGTCATGGTATGTTTAAGTCTTGCAGGTGTAGAATCACTAGGTTCTGATGTTGCCGTATAGGTTTTTATGTTGTTGCCTGTATTTTTGCACTGGCATCTACTCATCTTTTCCTCTGTGCGGTGCAGGTGGTGTCTGTGTCTGAGAGTGCCTCTCTTGTTCTAATTTTTAGTCTTGGTTTAGTAGGGGTTCTTGGTTAAATTGGTGCTATTGGGCTGTTTCTTCAGGACAGCTGATTTCAGTCAGTGAATTATATACTTATGATTCTGGTGATCTGGTTTAGTGGCTGGGTAGTGCCCTATTTTGCAAAATCTTAATAAAATATATTCAATATTTTTATTTTCACCTATATTTTCCTTGATCTGGTTCAGGTTTTGCATATTCTTTGATATAAACACACAAAACTTAGGACATAAAATATTTTATGAGATACATGTACAAATATTTTCTCAAGTATGTCATTTATCCTTACATTTTTACAAGTTTTTCATTGATAAATTATATTTCAATACAAGTGAGTTTACTGGTTTCTTTCTGTGGATCCTGATTTTTCTGTCACTATAAATCATTAACATACCCTAAATCAAGTAGCATTTCTCATGGAATTCTATAGTTTTGTTTATTTGGTACATGGATGTGAAATTACATCAGTACTGTTAATTAAAAAAAAATGAATCTTTTATTCATTGAGCTGTGCTTGTCCCCCATTAGGCAGGAGCTAACTTGAGCCAGTTCCTGGGCCTCTCAGTTTGTCACCACAGATGTTACACTGCTTAACTGGAGGAGCTTTAAGATGAGTCCCAAAACCGGATGGTACAAGTCTTTTAACTTTGCTTTCCTAGAATATGATGTTGGCTACTCAGTGTCGTTTCTCTTCCATGTAAACTTTGTGCTCCCTTTGTCAATGTGTATAAGACAGCCATAGAGGTAAGTATGAAGAGGGAGGAGATACTAATGAACTGGGAGGTGTGATCAAATCTACAAGGTTACTGATTTTCTGCCTGCTTGATCTTTCAAACACTGAGAGCCACTGTTAGGTACTCCAGGCAAATCTGCCTTTGTCTTCTTTACCTCACATTTCTCCCCACATGTGTGGGCTGCACCATGATAAACACGCTTGTCTTCTAGGGGACTGATCATGGCTTTCTCTATCCATGGATAATTTTCTCAAAATTATGGTGACTTTTGTTTTGATAGCTACTTGGCTTCCTCTTAAATGGTGCTGATGCAGTGTATCTTTCTTCACCCAGTTTTAGCCTCCTAAAGTCTTTCAATTTAAAGTGAATTTCTAATAACCTGTAGCCACGTATAGGTTTTTAGCCATCCGGTTATCATTGTTTATTATTAACTTATATAATTTACAAAATTATATAATTTATATTCATATTTAAAATGTCTGTTACTGTGGGTGCCATGGGCCCTGGCCCCCGACTGTGAGTGGCTGCTGCCTTGCTTGCTGACCTTGAACAGATTTCCTCCCTATTCAGATTCCCTGCCGGTCTCCTTCTCACCTGAGAATCACCAGAGAACTTACCGGAGGTTCTTTGTTCCTACATCCTGCTTGTGGTGTTAACAACTTAGGTGTATCCTGTATTTGGTGTAAACAACTTAGATGCCAGAATGTAGAACATTGGGTCTAGAATGTAGACCATGGGTAGCGAACTTCTGCCCTCCGGGGATCCTCCATTTGTGTTGTAAGCCTGTATTTAAGGTTTCTTCCCTCTTTCAATAAATGGCATTCGGCATTCAGCCATGGCAAATGACTCGCTGTCTCTTGTCTCTATTTTTAATCCTCAGCCCTTCGCTCGGACATGGTAAACGGGTATCAGTAATGCAGGCGTTACCGCTACAAATGGAGGTTCCTACCGAGAATTGAGAAAGAAGGACCTAGGTGATAGACACTCTTGGAAGGCCCGCTGGCATTTTAAAGAAAAAAGAAATAAGGTAAGAGTGAATTGAAATGGGTGCAGAAACAGGAAGGCACCAAAGTTAACTAAGGGCAAGACAGCTAAAGATTTTAAATGAAAAAGAAAATCTTCCCAATAAAGAAGAGGGAAGGAAAGGAAATTTCCCATAAGAAAAGGGAGAAAAAGTTTTAATCAAAAAAAAAAAAAAAAAAAAAAGAATTTTCCCGGTAAAAAGGGGAAAAATTTTTGAAACTAGGCCTGAAGATTTGGGTCTTGTAGAGGAAGGATGAAGGAAAGAGAGAAGCCTCTTCCCAGTGGTAATGGAGAATGTAAAGACTTTTTCCAGTTGTAGAGTTTTCAGGATAGCTGAAAACTCTTGAGTTTTTTCGTCCTGCCAGTGCAGAGCGGCAGCATCTAAATTACAAAGAATCGGCAGGTAGGCCTCATTACTGCTGGCTGAACAGCAAGTGAGCCCAGAGCTTAAAGTCTTGCTGTCTGTTTGCTTAATTTTGATTCAAATGTTTTGTATTTTTCCCTCAGAGTGGAAATAATTCAATATTTAGGATCCCTTCGTGGGAAATGTTTTTCTGTTTTCCCTTATGGTGGGAATAACTCGTTATTAGGTAGTCCCTTCATGGGAGTAGGAAGTTTAAAGGTGAGTTTGTGTGTGCGGGGCGCGTGGCAGACAAAGGCATGTGCAGCACATGCAAGATAGCCCAAAGCAGCGGGCGGACAGGTATATGCCCGGTGGGAGGCAGAGCCATGATAGAGTGCGAGTGCGGCCCAGGCAGGCGCTGGCAATAGAGCCTGAGCACTGGACAGAGCCAGCGAGCTGAGGCCGGGAAGGGACTAGCACTAAAAGTTTAAACGGGCCTAACTTCTGGTGAAAAATGGTTTCGGTCAGGACATTGAATGCTAAGTCAATACTGTTTGAATAAAGGATGTTCTGTTCTTTTGATTGTCTTAATAAATGTTTGGATGAATGTTTGGATTCTCATGGTAGATAAACTAAAGGAACAGTATTCATAATTTTAAACTATATATTAGGTATGGTCTTGTCTGTTGATCATTACTGAAAATTTGGCTCTGCAATTTAAGTTGCTTTCTAGAAATTCTTGGTTTAATTCTATAAAAATATAATACCTGAAATTAATTGGGTTATCAGCTTATTAAATAATGTTGCTAAGTTAAACCCATAAATGACAATCTCTTCCTGATAAAGAGGTTACAAAATTAATTTTCCAGTAAATAAAATACAGGTAAATTGTTTGGTCCACATTGTTAATAATTGGTTATTTGCATTAATGTGTTATTTAAAATCTACAAAAGAATCCTCTTTTTAAGATTTTATAAAATACTCTAGAAGAGTATTTCCTAAAGTTACCTTTTCAAATCCTATAGAGATTGTATTTAATGCTTTTATAATTGGCATATGTAAAAAAGGACCATGGAAACAGAAGCTGGGGGTGATAGACTTGCTCAATTATTATTGCTTTCATATTTTAAATTCAAGATGGTGCCGATATATAGAACTGGAGGCTTTGGAAATACAGGAAAAAAGGTGTTTTGACAAACAGTTATCAATGATAAACAGCCTAAATTAAAAATAAAATTATATGGGATTGAGATTGGAAGATTATTGAATTCTGGTGCTGGATATATCTATAATTTCACAAGAATCCTGAGATCCCCAATTGGCCCCTTAAAAATTCCACCTCTAACCTACAAGGCACAGCTCAGATGCCATTACAGAGCAGGCTACTTTTAAATTGGAAGGATGAGGAAGGTCATGCAGGAACTTTTCAACCATTTGTGCTACCTAACATTCCAGTGAACTTGTGGGGACGGGATGTGTTAGGTGGTATTGGAGCTGTGCTTACTACACAGCCTGCACAACAGATGCTGAAGAGTCAGGGCTACTGCCCGGGCAAAGGCTTAGGGAAAATGTTGCAAGGAGACCCGCTCCCTGTGGCAGACAAAAACTGTGTCACTAGGGGTCCTGGGGATACTAGAGGATTAGGGTCTTTTCCCTAGGCACAGCAGCCTTCAATAATACAACCGATAAAAATTACTTGGAAAAGTGATGACCCTGTATGGGTGGATCAGTGGCCCCTTACTAAGGAAAAATTGGAGGCTGTGTATGCATTGGTTAAGGAGCAGTTAGATGCTGGACATATCATTCCTTCCACTTCACCTTGGAACTCACCTATATTTGTTATTAAAAAGAAATCAGGAAAATGGAGGCTATTACAGGATCTTAGAGCTGTAAATAAAACCATGCTTCTCATGGGAGCAACACAGCCTGGCTTGCCTGCCCCTGTGGCAATTCCTAAGCATTGGCACTTAATTGTGGTTGACTTGAGGGACTGTTTCTTCACCATTCCTTTGCATCCCGAGGACAGTCCTCGCTTTGCTTTCAGTGTTCCTTCAGAAAATCTTAAGGAACCTTATCAGAGATATCAGTGGGTGGTATTGCCTCAAGGAATGGCCAATAGCCCTACTATATGTCAAATTTATGTGTCTTTGGCCCTAGCTCCAGTTCGAAAAGCTTTTCCAGGTGTTTATATAATTCACTATATGGATGATATATAAATGGCTGCTAAGGATAAAAAAAACTTGTTTTTGATGCCTTTTCTTATTTACAAGAGGTTCTTAGCTTGGCTAATTTACAGATAGCCCCAGAAAAGGTACAGGTATCTTTTCCCTATCATTATTTAGGTCATAAATTGATACGCACAGGCATATGCCCACAAAAGATTATTCTGCATATGGATCAGCTACGCACACTTAATGATTTCCAAACCTTTCTGGGAGATATTCAATGGCTTCGGCCCATTTTAAAAATTCCAACAGGTCAGCTTCGCCCCTTGTATGATGTCTTAAAGGGCGACCCTGACCCTTCATCTCCCCGTAAATTAACAGCTGAAGGACGTGTAGCCCTACAATGTGTGCAAGAGGCCCTGGAACAGGCTCACGTGCAGTATATAGATCTTAATTCTCCCTTACTGTATTTGATATTTTGTTTTACTCATTCACCTACTGGAGTGTTTTGGCAAACAGGTCCTATTTTATGGGTACATTCCCCAGCTTCTCCAGCAAAAATCATCACTCCTTATCCACAGGCTGTCGCTCAGATTATATTTAAGGGAATCAAGATCAGTGTTCAAACTTTTGGTAAGGAGCCAGATATTGTGGTGACCCCATACACCCAGTCTCAAGTAACATGGTTGCAAGCTAATGATAATGATTGGGCCATATTGACATGCTCCATGCAGGGTCGGTTTGATACTCACTACCCCTCCAATGATGTGTGTCAATTTTTTAAATTGCATCCTGTTATATTTCCCAAGATAGTACAAATGACTCCTATTCCTCAGGCCCGTGTGGTATTTACTGATGGCACTTCATGTGGTTTTGCTGTGGTGGTTTCTGGTAACATAGTAAAGAGAATAAAAGTCCAGGGCACTTCTGCCCAGGTGGCAGAGGTACAGACACTGTTGCTTGCTTTACAGATGTTTTCTGATGAGAATGTAAATATTTATACCGATAGTCAATATGTGGCACATGCCATTATGTCTTTGGAAACAACAGCCTACATACCATCCATTTCTTCCATTCATAAATACTTATTGCAAGCGCAAGGACCTATATGGTCCCGCTCACATAACCTTTATATGGGCCATATTAGAGCTCATTCTCAATTGCCTGGACCTCTAAGTGAAGGTAATCAGAGGGCTGACGCTATTACTCATATGGCTGTCACATTAGTCTGTTCTGCCTTTGATAAGGCTACTCAGTTGCATCAGCGTTATCATCATAATGCTGTATCTCTCTGTTATCATACAGGCATAATCCGGGAACAAGCCATCCAGATAGTTAAATCATGCCCTATTTGTGTGGAATTTTTACCTGTTCCTCATTTGGGAGTTAATCCTTGAGGAATTTTACCTAATCATGTGTGGCAGATGGACGTCACGTGCCTTCCTTTGGAATTACAATATGTCCATGTGTCTATTGATACATATTCTTCTCTAATTTTTGCTTCTGCCCGTTCAGGGGAAAAGGTTAAAGATTTAAAGAATCATTGTCTTCATGCTTTTGCTTACATGGGAGTGCCAAAATGCATAAAGACTGATAATGGTCCTGCCTACAGTAGTACGGGATTTTCAAAATTCTGCCAAGATTTTTCTATTGTTAATAAGACTGGTTGGTATTCCTTATAATCCTCAAGGGCAGGCTATAGTAGAACGCTGCCATTGTACCTTAAAAACTTATATTGCTAAAGTAAAAAGGGGGGAGCTAGGGGCTCATCTCTCCTCTCCACATTCTATTCTTTCCCTTGTTTTATATATTTTAAATTTTTTATCGGTGGATTCTGCTGGAGTATCTGCTGCAGATAGGCACTGGAGGGCTCCTGTTGCAAATCATCCTCTGGAGTGATGGAAAGATCTTTCTACTGGCACTTGGAGGGGACCCGATCCGGTGTTGGTGTGGGCCCGGGAATCTGTTTGTGTCTTTCCGCAGGACAATGAAGTTCCTCTTTGGGTTCCTGAACGCTGTGTGCACCCTGTGGCTGCTGCTGAATCCCAACATGGCAGAGACCTATTGGGCCTTCGTAAAAAACTCTCCCCTTCTGATGCCAATGGTGATTGAGAGCCCAATACGGCCAGCCTTGGCAAACATTATTGTAAGCCTAGGAACTGTAGCCATGTGGTTGGATTCTTCAGAAGGTAATGTATGGTAACTTTTTTCAAAAATGTTGAGAATGTATCACACCTTGGAGATTAAGGATAACTCTGAAGGTCAATGAACTTCATTTGCTAACAGTAGCATGCCAGCTAAACCTTTTTCACATTTTGCAACCCCCCTCAATCTGGTGTAGTACCTACTTTTCAGGAATGGCTCTGTGCAACATTTATTTGCCTCCTGAAATTCATCTAGCCTTTTTGAAGATACCTCAAAATTTGTGAGTCTGAATGTAGCCATTATTGAGGCCATTAGTTCTGCTCCTTGTTTGCTGTTTTTGTTTTCTGTTTTCTTTATGTTTCTCAGTTGTTCTCTTGCAGACCTGCCAGCCTAAGTAGTGCTCGTATCAAGAAAAATGGGTCTTGGTGGTTCGTGTTCCTGGAGCCGTGTCCATGCCAGTGGACCGTGGCAGCTAGACACAGATGATGCTCACATGTTCCAGAAGAGACTCCGACATCGCTGTTGCCGTTGTTGCTGTTATAGCAGTGGTAGCCACTGCTGCTATTGTTTCTGGGATTGCTATTTCATAATTGATTACTACAGCTAGCACAATGGAGACCCTGGCAGCAAAAGTAGCTACCACAGTTAGTTAATCTTTCTTCTTATTGGGCATGATAAATTTAATTCCACTTTTATACGTTATAATTGGCTTTGAAAGTTGGAAATCATTAAAACTCAAGTTCCATTTGCTCGGGATACCACCTTACAGGACTCCAATTTGCGGTAAGGCTCGTTTAAATAGGGAATGGTTCAATTGTCTTTAGCCTTCTGGCTATGGGTGGGTTAGGACTTCTGTTGGTCATTTCTGTGTACAGACATGGTTGAGTCTGTATGATAATGAGTATTCAGAGATGGGTAATGCTTGGGGGGCGGCCATCAACCTAAGACAGAGCACTTGTGTGGCCTGGGCAGGTGTCTCTGACGGGTAAGGTGGTCTGCTGATGTCCCATGCAACCTAAGTCAGAAGCTCATTTAATAAAAAGGGGGGACCTGTGGGTGCCATGGGTCCTGGCCCCCGACTGTGAGTGGCTGCTGCCTTGCTTGCTGACCTTGAACAGATTTCCTCCCTATTCAGATTCCCTGCTGGTCTCCTTCTCACCTGAGAATCACCAGAGAGCTTACCGGAGGTTCTTTGTTCCTACATCCTGCTTGTGGTGTTAACAACTTAGGTGTATCCTGTATTTGGTGTAAACAACTTAGATGCAAGAATGTAGAACATTGGGACTAGAATGTAGACCATTGGTAGCGAACTTCTGCCCTCCGGGGATCCTCCATTTGTGTTGTAAGCCTGTATTTAAGGTTTCTTCTCTCTTTCAATAAACGGCATTCGGCATTCAGCCATGGTGAATGACTCGCTGTCTCTTGTCTCTATTTTTAATCCGCAGCCCTTCGCTCGGACATGGTGAATGGGTATCAGTAATGCGGGCGTTACTGCTACATGTTACTATGTTTAGATTCATAATGACCCATGCCCATAGCTCTTCAAATTCATTGCATTATCTCACTTTACTTCTGTTTTTCCTTTTAACACCTATTTCCAGGGAGATGAGCAATGAATTTCCAGTTTTTAGTTTGTTGAGAGCATCTGTACTTTTATGCTATTTTGAAACATAAGTTAATTACACATATATGTTGTTAGTTGTTTGTGTTTCTCATTCAACTGTTAGACTATTTTACTTTATTTGTGGATTTCTATCTTGTTGATGAGACATCTCCTGCAATGTGATTCACATACATGCATGTACTACATACAGAAATATCCAGTTGTCTGCTAGTACTCTCATAGCTCATCTCCATACTGTCTACAAAGTTGGTCTGTGTCCTTCATCTTCTACAACTTGAGTACCACTTACCTAGTTAGAGTTTATTAAGAGTGTTTTGGTATTTGGCCTTTTCTGACTTTCTTGGATTTGGGATTTTTGTGTCTTTCATAAATTTTGGTGATTAGTATTTTGAATACTCCTTTATTGATCCATTCCATCCCTCATTCTTCCTTTGATTTTTCAAGTATATGTTTCTCCTTTTAATATGTTCATTATTTCTTGTTCTTTGGGTATTAATTTTTTTCCTTTAGTTTTGTTTTTTATTTTACTTTTCAATTCAACTGGAGAGGTCCTATTGACATAGGTTTGAGCTTATAGATTCTATCAACAATGTATGTTTTCTGTGGCTAGATCTTTAGTTTCCATTGCAGTGGTTTCTGTTTCTAGTCTACCTCTAGATTATTTCTTTGTTCTTTGTCCTAACTCTCTTTTTTCCAATATTTTGTCTCTATTTCTGCTCATCCTCCTTTTATCATTGGTGACTGTATCATGGTATAGTTTATTCTCTAATGCACATTATTTTTGGAGAACCTTTAAACTCATATCAAAACTCAGGGAAAGGTACATAAACTTTTTGTATGCATCTTGCTCAATCTCACATGCACATAGCATCCTCAAATATCAATCTCTCACACTGAAGTGGTATATTTATTACAAGAGGTGAACCAACACTGGCACACCCTTGTCCAAATCCCATGCTTTTCATTACAGTTTAGTTTTGGCTATATATTTTCTACCAGTCACATGATCATAGTTATTTTGTCAGATACATTAAAATTCTGAGTCATAGCTGCTATGGTTTTCATTTTCTTTGTCTTTTCAAACAATGAAATTTGTTACTCTTGCTTGATTTTTATTCTTTGGCTTCCAAAATTCCTTGCAGTTTCTTTGTTTAAGGGCAATACATGCTGTGTTGAGAAGTAAGAGCTATATCAATAAATAGAATATACTACACAAATAGACTCAAAGATGGAATAACACATGATCACCTCATTAGGTTAAGAATGGGTCTTTGACATAGTCCAACATGTCTTCATGACACACATTCCAGGGATCTAGGGGACATAGCTCAGTGTAATAGAGGCAATATAAGCAAGACCGCAGCCAGCATCTTGCTAAATGAAGAAAAAAACATCAAAACATTTCCACTGAAATCAGGAACAATACAAGGATGTCTACTCTCCCCTTAACTATTCAATAAAGTCTTAGATTGATTAATAAAACACCTGGGGGAGCTAGAAGGGATGCAATAGGAAAGGAAGGAGTCAAAGCACCATTATTACAAATGATCTAATTCATAATTCTATGTAAAAGACCCAAGGACAGCACCAGAACTTTTGTAGCTGATAAACACGTGTGACAAAACAGCAAGATAGAAAATTAACCCAATAAATTCAGTAACTTTCCTATGCATAAACAATTTCAAGAGAATGAATCTGGAATGGTCCCTTCACAATAACCTCAATATCTTGGCATAAATCTAAGAAAACGAAAGACTTATTCACTGCAAACTTTAGGAGACTGAAGAAAATAATTGATGAGAATACCCAAAGCACCTAGATTTCACTGTGAGTTCTGTTTGTTTCCTGTATAGTACTTTTCAGGTTCCCTTTTCTGCCCTTGATTTTCTTCATTTATTTTACTAGAATAAATAATAATGTCTCTGCTTCTGTTTCCATTAAACACACTAGTTTTCTGCTGTATACACTGAGGCTGAGCTGGGAGAATGTGAGGTTGGAAGACAGTCCACTCATATCATTAAATCTCATTCTTTTATTGCCCCCTGTCTATGGGTGATGGTCACAGATGATCTTCAGTATTTTCTTCTCTTATCTGAAAGAAGAAAAACACCTGAACACCTGATCATAGTAGAATAATGATATGATAAAGTCTTTTCCCTTGAAAAGGAAACCTGTTATGGGAAGTGATTTGTTAATTCTATGAAGAATACTTTCCCCTCCATCTTGTCCAGCCTACTTGACAATCATAGTTTTCTTTGCACAGAGTAGGGAAAGGTTCTTCGTCATCAACACCTAATCAAGTACCTGAAGCTGTAACTTCTCAAATCTCTCACAAAGGAAACTGTTACAACATTTCCCATGAGTATCTTATTCTTTTGGGAGTCTCCTTTAGCTAACTTGTCAATGGTAGCATTAGGCATTCCAAATAGTACCCAACATCAATGTCTATCCCATAGAAACAGTTCCTGGCTGTGACAGCTGTATCTGCCTGTTGTTACAGATTACCAGACACCAGTTTCTTCTGACATGTCAATTCTCTTCCCAAACCAAGTCATGTACTTACACTTTGCTTAGATTTTTGTTATTGTAAGGATAGGAGTGATGACTTCTAAGCTCTTTACATGAATGAGCTAACATCGAATATTACTAACTTTTATTTCAAAACACAGAAAATCCTGAAGAATTTAAAACAACAATGTCATCAACAAAAGATGTACTAGATACTATCATGCCACAGAACAACTTTAGGTTCTGGCAGAGTAGTAGTTTAACACAACTGAATTAGAGTCAGGTATCACTTCAGTTAAAGTTGCTATTCTTGGTTTTTACTACCACATTGCATTCTAGAAAAGAAAAAACATAACAGGAGAAACTCAAGATTTTAATTTGAGCCCGCACTTCCTCTGATCTAGAGGGCTTAATAAAGCAAAGAGATTATGGAGTTATTTCACTTGTCCCATAAGTATTTAGATTTTCGGTTCACACTTTCTTTAGTTAGTACATTATTTACCTTATTTCCATTTCTTCCTCTACTTTTAACTCTGAGTCAGACCAAGAGGAGATGGAGCCCCACTAGTTCTGGAAGATGAGTTATATTAATAGATAAGAAATAAAAGCTCTGCCAAGTTTTCTGTAAACTATAATCTATGACACCAATCATTTATGACAACTGATAATTTTTTCCATTGAATCATTTACTTGTTTATTCAGCCAACGTTTCTTAATAGCAGCTAACTTAGTCTAAGCTCTGTTTCAGTTACAATAATAATTAATACACATTCCTTACTATTGCAGATATCAATATGATACACAATGGTAAATTCTATACTGAATCTGTATACTAATAGTACAAATAGTTTCAGGAAAAACATATGATAAACATTAATACCTAAATTTAATTTAAACCATATTGAGCCTCTTTGTTATTATAAATGTTCAATCATCTCATAAATATAGGTTCCAACTTTTTAAAAAGCAGTTCTTCAAGGATTCCAGTTTAATGTTTACTAAATCATAGTCTCAGTGAGCATGTGTTGACAGCATTTCTGAAAGTCATATTGGCCCAAAGTGAGGAAGAGGAAGATAAGCAATTTATCTAATTATACTCATAGCTAGTATCATACACCTTGATTTGTTAGACTACCTGGTTAACTCGACTACTAAAGCAAGTCGGTTACTGGGGCCTTGTAATCCAAATTATTTTCCAGATGGAAGCAGTGTGTGTGTGTGTGTGTGTGTGTGTGTGTGTGTGTGTGTGTGTGTAACTAATATATATTTATGAACTTTAATGTGACTACATTGAGAGAAGTAAAATGGAAAGATAGAGAACAGACAGTAGAGAACATTTCTGAGTCATATTTTACACCCTGTTCAGTCTGTTTTAAAATGTTATGTCCTGTTATTTGATCCTATTAAAAAGATGAAAGAGTACCTTGCAGCACAGTTGCGTGTATTTCAAAACATCTGGTTTGTCTCAATAGACATCTGGAAAGCTTAATTATGTTTTAATAACTCATTTTTTTACAGAAATTGATCTGATTTTAAAAGCATGAAACATTATGTTTTTGGGGGAAATTATTGTTGAGTATATTTACAAAGTTAAAGTGCTGTGTATAAAATCAGAACCCAGTTGGGAAATCCCTAATTCTATTCATATTCTCATATACCATAATGTGGTGGAAAAAGAAAACACAAGAGAATACCATGTCAAATTGGTTTAAAAGAAGATAATGAAGAAATGGTGGAAAATATGTCATTGTGCTTGTGAAAACAATTATTGCAGGCAAGCTTTGAAACTGCTCTACTAAGATGGAGGCACAAGGAACTTCAGCATTATGTGCATGAGTGACACTGTACATGTCAGGTCATTTTGGAATACAAAACGTACTGCCTTTCTTGAGAAGTTAACTGTAGGGCAATGTTCCAAATACTTCAAAAATAACTTTAGTTAATTAGTTGATGCTAACAGTGTTATTGCTGAAAGTCAATGATGATCCCACTCTGAAATTCTCAGCAGTGTATGATTCTTTTGTCACTACACAAAATTACATGACAACAGTGTCATTATCCCAAGCAGACACGAGCATGCACGAGCACTTCTGGAGGCATGAAGCTTGATTTTGTATTTTAAGGAGCTTATGGAATGCCAACATACATTTCATTGCACAAACAGAGCTAATATTTGTTCCATTACAACTCCTGCACTGAGTTTCGGCATGCAAGCTGTCGTTGAAGTCAGTGAAGTATCACTGCAATGCCAGTGTTCATTTCCAGGTACGTTTTCCAGAATAGTTTTCACCATAAAGAAAATATACGGAGTGCAACATGAATTATACAGATAAAAATGGCTCTGTACATAGTGTACCTTTACTCTGGTCCTCCCACCCACATATTGCTTCTTAGGAGAGTTTCTGGTAGAACTCTCTATCATCCTTGCTCATTTAATATGTCTTCTTAATTCCATAGATATAACCCTTTCTTACACTACTATAAGATTATGCTAACATTTTTACAGCTCAATCCTGTATTTTCTGAAATGTTGTATTCAAGGAATTTTATTTCTCTTTTGAATTGCTAGCTCTTTTATTGAAATAATTATGGTTTGTTGGTGTTCTGGTACAAAATGGCATAGCTTTCTAGTGGTTTGCTTAAGAAGTCATTTTCTTATAAATCCTGGAATTTTTCAATACATGATTTTGTGGACTACGAAGTATGTTTAGTAAGACATATAGTGTATAGAGCATTATACTTTGTAAGTGCTGGGGATTGAAGCCAGCAGGTCTTTCTATATATGAAACATTGTCCTAGCAATGAACTATACCCCAAACCACAAGTGAGCTTTAAAATGTCAGTACTTATATTTATGTGGAAGAAATCACAGCCTAAGAGCAGAATAAGGTGGTGAAAATGATCCAAGTAGCTCCCGGCAAGAATGAAAAGAAAAAAGATGATGGTGGAAATGCAGATACAATAGCAAGAGTTACTGAAGGAAGAAAGGACCAGTGGGAAAGAACTGGCTTCTGGTGTCTTTTTTCTTGGTGTTATCTATTTATATATTCAATGCAAGAGTTGAGAAAATAAGGATTGGATTATGAAAACGGCCTGGTTTCTTCTCTTATTCAGTTTCAAAGTTTAAATAAATGCATATTACAAAAATTGTCTAATTCAGTCAGATCACCCTGAGTCATCTAGTAGCCTCATGAAGATTTCTCATTGAAAAGGAACCAAAAGGCCTGCTTTTAGGTTCTTGTAGGATTTTAGAGGGAAGTATGATTGTTGACAGGTAAGTTGACTTTTGTGGATTCCAAGAGAAGTAAACGGGATGCATTGCTTCCCTGACGCTTTTTCCAGTCCACGTTTGCCAGATTTCACTTGTTCCTCAAAGCAGATACCAGGGAATGACACAGAGCATGTAGGACTCACATATTCCATGCACTACTCTTAGAGGGCAAAAGTGCACACTGATTTCGAGCATCAGATAAACGTACAATTTGAGTATGAGTACACTTACTTACATACGTTTTTTGTAGTGTGTGTGTGTGTGTGTGTGTGTGTGTGTGTGTGTATTCACAGTACTCATACAGTTATAGTGTGATGCTAAAATTAGAGACTGGTCTCCTCACAAGAACTTTTTGAAGACATTTGGCATCTACTTTTAAGTGGTAGTATATCTATTGCCTTAGGTTTCAGTTAAAGACATTAAAGTATGCAGGTGGTGATGTAAGTTAAAAAGTGAGTGGGGTTGTGTGGGAGGTCAGCAGGTCACCTTACCCATCATGGAGATGCCTGCCCAGGCCACACAGGTGCTCTGTCTTAGGTTGGTGAGTGCCCCCCAGGTATTACCCGTCTCTGAATACTCATTATCATACTGGCTCAATCGTGTGTGAGCTGCATAGTTAATTGCTGCCAAAGATCTCAAAGTGGCACTGGGCTTGCAATCTGTGTGTTTGATACAGAAAAGACCAACAGAGGTCCTATCTCACCCATAGCCAGTAAGCTAAAGGCAACTGAGCCATTCCCTTCCTTAACAAGCCCTTGTAAGATAGTATCCCAAAAGCAACTGGAACTTAAGTTTATAAAATTATAATTTTCAAAGCCAATCGAGATGTAACTACTGAATTAAAACCCTGCCCCCCCCCGTTTTGGGTAATTGTTGCTTTGCTTGCGGACCTTGACCTTGATATCCCCCCATGCTAATTCTCTGCCAGGTTCCACCCTCCTGAATGCTTAAGGGAAGTTCCTTGTCTGTGTATCCTGAATAATGGGTGTTAACAGCTTAGATGCAAGATTGTAAAACATCAGTAGGGAACTTCTACCCTCCAGGGTCCTCCCAAAAATTGTGCTGTAAGCCTGTATTTAAGACCTCCTACACCCTTCAAGAAATGACATTCGACATTTAAAATTAATATATATATTTTGAATGAATACTGCGAATGTAATCTATGAATACCACAAATGTGATTAATATCATGAGTGTAATTAATGAATATCCTGAGTGTAATTTAAAAAATAAATAAATAAATAAAAATTTTAAAAAAGTAAGTGGGGACTAAATGCATTCTGTGTGAAGGTCTTACTTTTGATTTGGAATTGCATCACTTTGTAAATTCTCATAGAAAATAACTGTCCTCACCAGCAATCGAGCAGCAGCCCACTAATGCTGCTAAAGTTTGAGCCTCACAGGGCTTTAAAAATTACTTTTCAGTTCTTTAATAAGGACACAATAATTAACAAGGAGGAAATGGATTGGTTAACCTAGGAGAGTCATTTCCTCAATTCCAGATATTACATACATATATATATATATATAATATATATATATAATATATATATGCATAATACAAATGTATGGCATCAGATCTTAGCAAAACAATACATTGTCAAGTGTCAGTTTTTGACTTCATGACAGTGTGACTAAATGGGAGTTGTGAGTCATTGTTTTCCAACATCACAAGAAAGTATGATATAGTATATCTCCAGTTAGAGAATGTTTAAAATTATAATAATGATCAAGTTTCCAGAACTCTGCCTACATGAGTGTATGAAGAACAGAGGCATATATAAGGAGATAGAGAATGAGAGGGTTACTTATTTAAATTCTTTGCTTAGCTGTATTCAAATGTGAACTATGAACTTTAAAGCTGAAGAATCAGTTTAGGTATAAAATACCCTGTTTATTTTCATCCCTGATATGGAGAATAATAGGTACTTGGCTTATTTTAGTTCCAAAGATAAACTCTATACTCATTACTGATAACAGATTTTTGTACCATTACTGTCAATATATTAGCAAAAAAAATCAGTGAAATATATATATTGTATTCAGTTCAAAACTGGTCCACTTAATTAATGGTTTCTTGTAAATTCATAAAAAAATACCGAAGTTCAAATTGACTGGCAACTCTTGTCCATACCGAATATTCTGTGGGAAATTCCTGTCAGGATGGCTATCTTCTGTCGAATCTGTAAGAAGTGTGTATTTTCTTTTTCTTTTTCTTTTTTTTTTCAGAGCTGAGGACCAAACCCAGGGCCTTGTGCTCGCTAGGCAAGGGCTCTACACTGAGCTAAATCCCCAACCCAGAAGTGTGTATTTTCAAGACTGAAGTGAGAAGATCCCTGAAAGGATTTTTACATATTATCAATTGTTGTGTTTTACATCATTGTTAAAATTGTGTGTGATATGCAGCTGCCCTGATTCATATTTTACTCAGTTAAAACAATTATCAGTCTCTAATTTAATAACTACAAGGAAAGGAAATAAGAAAACTTATTCTCATGTTCCACATCACAAAGAATGTTCTTTTAATAGAACTTACTAAACTTGAGAATAGTTTAACAGCATGAAACATTGATGTCTGTAAACTGAAACCACAACAGTGAGATATTTTGAGAAGTCAGTTGATGTAGTCAAGGCCATTCCTTCAAGAGAGAAACAAACTAGAAAGGCTAGGATCTCCTCTACAGAAGAAAATCAAGGCAGCCTTTTGTGTCCTGAATTTGGCTATGAAAACTGAGCATATATTCAACAACAGATTATAAGTCAAAAGTAAATTCACAGTGCACTTAAATAGATTAATTGATTAGTAGCATTGATTCGGTGTAAAACTTTGTGAATATATGGACTATTTCATGTTACCACATAACTGAAATTAAAGGTAGTTATGGTGCTAGAATGGTATGGAATCAGAGTGCTTGTATGTATTTCTTTGAACATATACACTATCTATCATCTTAATGTGTGTGACATTAAATGTCTTATTTGGAATTATAGAAATCAAAGACAATATAGAAGGTATATTAATTCTTCTTAGTGTGGTGTATCAAAAAGTGATAGTGTGGGGCCAGAGAGACAGCTCAGCAGTTAAGACCACTGGCTGATTTTCCAGAGGACCCAAGTTCGATGCCCAGCATCAACATGGAGGCTCACAAACATATGCATCTCTAGTTCCAGGGAACAATACATTGTATTCTGACCTCTGTGGACACCAGGTATACATTTGGTGCACAGACACACATACAGGCAAACACCAATACAAATAAAATAAGGTAAAAATGATTTTACAAAGAATGTGATTGAATAGAGATATCACATTTGTTTTGGATAGAAAGGATGATTTGTTAAAATGTCTTGAATACTACTGGTTAAAAGCAAATCTCAGATTTTAAAGAGCTATAAGAATCCACGGTAGAAAGATTTGATGTGAAGCACACTACCATTTTTAGTCTGCTGTCTGCTTATGTGGTGTGCACATGTCAGTGGAAGGTAGACCTTGACCTCCCATTCAAGGAGATACTTGTGTCTGAATCAGTGTCTAGCAGACCATGTAGCATAGTTTTTTTCTTTCTAATGACACAATTTAACATATTGTACAATAGTTCTTTTACTGTCTATCAAAAACATTTCTGCAATTATGCTTTCTCTGATATGTAAATATTGATATTTTTTTATTTCATTATTAAACAGCTTTTTCAGTTTTTAAAAATTGAGATATAATTGCATCACCCATTTTCATCCCCTAAACCTTCCCAGCTACCCTCCCTTGAGGCCTTTACCTCACTTTTTCTTTATTATTATTGCTTCATACATATATGTGCATGTATATATATATGCATGTTGTATATAGATCCTTGGTATTATATTTTTGTTGTTAGTGTGTAAATTGTCTCAAGTTTGATCACTCTGCATTGTACAAACAATAATGGGCTCATCCCTGGGAAAGGCTGTCACCTTTCCTAGCTGTCATTAGTTGCCTGTAGATTTTTTTTGTCTAGTGGTTGAAACCCATAAAATTCTCCCCTTCCACATAAAGATGTCCTTTGATATTGCCATTATTCCAGTCTTGTTTATGCACCCACTTCTAGGTGAGACTTCCTGGTGTTCTGGCTCTTCAAATCTAACCTTTTCTTCTTTGACAATGTTCCCTGAGCCATAGATGCAAGAACTATGAAACACCATGCAAAATATTTCTTAGAAAACATATGTAAAAGTTATATAAACCATCTTAAAAACATATCAATATTGCAAAATATAAAATTTACATATAAAATGTTAAGAGAAACTTCACCTAATTTTTTTTCTATAAATCAGTGATATAACCATCTTTATCTAAACAGACTATAAAGAAAATTTCAGAGGACAAATTAAAATATATTTTCACTTTTCATGTGGTTCAACTTCTGTCCACTTTATTCATTTATATGATTTATTATAGGAGTATTAGTACAGCATGATGATAAACCTGCCTTTAAATTGCTTTTTGTCAAGTATTTTGTAGCAACCATTGAAGTGACAATACAAAGCCCATTTTGCATTGGTTGACATATTCACTTACTTTTACTTAGCAGAAAGCATGTAGCATATTTTGCCATTTGTATGGAATGCAGATTCTTCTCCACACATTAGCTCTGTGAATCTCCCTGATTCTCCCTTCCATATAACCTCCCAAATTGGCCAGGTCTAGCTTCTGGTCTTTCTCCTTCTCAGCTTCTTCAGCACAGTGTCTGCCTACATGCCACTATGTCCTGCCATGATAATAATGGACTAAACCTCTAAAACTATAAGCCATTACCTCAGTTAAAAGTTTCTTTTATAAGAGTTGCCATGGTCTTGGTGGCTCTTCACAGCAATAGAAAACCTAACTAAGACAGTCCTGCAATCACTGTTCCTATCTAGTCAGGCCACTGCTGCCTGAGTGACACCCAACATCTAAGCTCCCTTCATGATCAAACCTGCCTGATATTGACTCACAGGCCCCTTCCACACCATGTCCAGTCTCTCTACCCAACAAGATCTACCCCCACACTCCAGGCTTCGAATAGGTCAACATACTGCATACCACATCATTTTCCTCTATTCACCTGACTTCACTCCTCTAAGCCATTTCCAACCTCTATGTTCCACCACTTAGATATCCCTCACTTCTTCCCCAACATGTCTGTCACAGAATTAACAAGATAAGTCTATATGCCAGATTATGTCACATAAATACAAACAATATAAAAGAACAGGCCATAATCACCACTCCAAATCTCTAATCCTGTAAAAATGTTTACCAGTGAGAATTACTTAGATGAACCATAGAGCACAGAATTTAAGAGAATAAGTTTCATCAATGAATTCAAGGAGTTTAAAGAATACACAAAGAAGCAGCTCAATGAAATTAAGGAGAAAGAACTTAAGAATAAATGTCTAAGTGTTGTCCAAAGAATTACAAACGTAAGTCTGATGGAAATGAGAAGGATAATCCGTGACTTGAAAATGAAATTAAATAAAAGAGGGAGGTGTTGAAGAGGACTAAAGCTGAAATGAAGGTGGACTTGAAAACCCAATAACTCAAGACAAAGCAAACAACAACAACAAAACCCCACAAACTCAGTGGTCAAGTAGAAGATGGAATATCAGGGCACAAAGATAAAATAGAGAATCTAGATCAAAAAAGCAAGGAATATTGAAAAGAAAAAACTATAGAAAAACAAAGTGCAGGAGATATGGAACATCATGAAAAAACTAAACCTAATTACAGGCATGGATGAGGGAGAAGAATCCCAAGTCAGGTCATGGACCAGATCTTCAACAAGTCAATAGAAGGAAACTTCCCCAAACAAAGGAAATGCACACCCATATGGAATGCATACATGCGGGGTTAGGAGGCAGTGCCAAATAGTTTTTTGGAGTGTGTGCTCCATGTTGCATCAGCAGGTACCATATAAGAATATCTTCATTGCTCCACATTTTCCAGTCTTGTCATTACATTATTCTAGGGTGGATGCATACTGTTCAGGATGTCATGGTATAGCCATGATCTTCCTTTTTATTATTTTTATTACAATAAATGCTGAGCACATACTCACATACTGAATGGAAGCAGTGAGATGTAAATCAAGGAGAGAATCACTAATTCAAACAAACATTACTTAACAAAAATTTGTATTTGATGACTTTCTGATTATTTGGATATGTGATCTCTGGTAAGATATTCTCCAAATATCTTCTGAAATGAGTCTATGTTTTAAATGAAAGAAGTTAGTAAGATAATTGACTCAGAAAGTAAAAGAAGTAAGCATCACAGTAATGTAGGAGAATATTTTAAGGTGTGTTATTTTTGTTCATATTGCATTTGTTTAACTCTGGAAGCTGCGTTACTGTGCCTGTGTAAAACACCTTATCGTCTAATAAAGAACTAAGGCAGGAGAAAGGATAGGCAGGGCTGGCAGGCAGAGAGTATAAATAAAATGAGAAATCTGGGAAGGGGGATTGGAGATAGATCTAGCTGCCAGAGGAGGAGGAGGACATCAGGGGTCAGCCACCCAGCTACACAGCAAGCCATAGAGTAAAATTTACAGAATTAATAGAATGAGAAAAGCCAGAGGCAAAGATAGATAGGGTAATCTAAAGTTAAAGAAAGCTGTCAATAAACTAAGCCAAGCTAAGGCTGGGCATTCAAAGTAAGAATAAGCCTCTAGGTGTGATCTATTTAGGAGCTGGGTGGTGGGCCCCCCAAAAGACCAAAGACCAACAACAACACAGTAAAGTTTAATTATGGGTCTGCAGCAGGTCCTCTGTATATATATTATAGTTGTGTAGCTTGATATTCTTGTGGGACTCCTAACAGTGGTGGAGGGGGTATATCTGACTCTTTTGCCTGCTCTGGAGACCCTTTTCCTTCTACTGGGTTGTCATGACCAGCCTTGATTGAGGGTTTGTGCCATACTTACTGTAACTTGTTATGTTATGTTCAATGAGGCCTGCTTTTTCTGAAGGGAAGTGGAAGAGGAGTGGATCTATGGTAGAGGGAAAGATGGGGGCAGGATTGGGAGGAGTAGAGGGAGGGGAAACTGTGGTCAGGATGTGTTGTATGAGAAGAATAAATGTGAAAAAATTCAAAGTCATTGGCCTCTGTAGTGATAAGTATCATTTATTCATTAAAGCCCATGTTATAGTTTTGATGTTCAGATTCTAAATGTTTGCTAGTTAAATATTTGCTTTCCACTTCATAGCACTGTTGGGATGTGGGGTGTTCTTAGGACACATAACTTAGTGGAGGATGGGTTACCAGGGACACAATGTCTAGAGGAATCTTGGAAGCCCCATTCTTCCCTCTCACTTTGCCCTTGCTGTCCTGTGAACAGGTCTCCTCTGCATGAACAGTACCTCTGTGGTTCCAACCGACAACGCCAAGCAACAGAGGACAGCATGTTCTAATCTGTGAGTCAAAATAAAGGTTTCTCTCTTAGAAGCTATCATGTGAATTTTGTCACAGTGACAGTAGACTAATATTGCATGTTTGGGGCTTGTCATTTTGGCCTCACAAAATAATCTTATGTAGAAAATAATGTTTATTTCAGGAAGGTAAGTCAGCTACCATAGACACTGAGTACTTGTCGAAAGTTCCCAATCAGCAAGAGCAATCAAGATTCTGGCTTATTTGTCTACCTTTACAATGATGACTTTTTCTGAAATATTTGTCAATGTTTAATATATGGGAGAAATGAACTGTAATTTAATAATCACCACAACTCACAGAAAAGTTAGATATGTAACCTACTTAAGTTTATGTGAATGTCTCCTTTCACCATGGCTCCATTATTTTAAATTTTATGTATGAGAGTGAGAATTATAGACATATATAATATAATTTCATATCCAATGTTTAGAAAACAAAAATATTTATTGAAGATTATTATTTCCATGCTAGCCTAAACTTTATAGTTTCTACATATGAAAAATTATGATTTGACTTTCTCTAATTCCCACACTGGCATCACCTGAAGCCTCACTACACAGTACTTTTTGGAGTGACCAGTACTTTTAATTTAATGCTTCAAAGTATCTCAAATAAAATCAACTCTATTGTGTCTGGCTTAGACCTCCTATTTAACAACTTAGACCTCCTATTTAACAACTGCTTTTGTTATTGACTTTCTGATTATCCAACTTCTTCCCAAAGTCTCCAGGTGGTCTTAGTTTCTCTCTCTGTATGTATAAGTGTATTATTTATGCTTTAGCAAATGACTCTTTACCTGGGTTCCTTCAATATCAGAGTCTTGTCTGTCTTTTCTCAAGCTCTAAAGGAACTGAACTCATTCTACTACTATGTGAGCCTGTGTGTTGACTACTTTTCAACGTTACCACGTGTAGTTTATTTTTATACTGTTACTAGTCATTATACAGATTTCCAGAGCTTTCTTATGCTATGGAAATTCTTTTCCTAACTAGCAAATGTCTATATCAAGCCTTCCTGCTCCAATTGTTTGATGCCCTTCCACCATCATGAAGGGAATGAATGTTTTCTGTTTATCTCTCCAAAATGTCTAAACCAATATTTTCCACAAAGCGTTGCTACTCTGATTTTTATAATTATGCTTGATTACAGAAAGATGGCTGCCATACATCCCAAACAGCTAAAATCCACAGTAGGTCAAAATTAATGACTCATCTACCTGACTTAGTTCTGAAGTGTCATTTGCCAACAAAGCAGAAAATGAGTGCTATATAAGAGTAAATCCATTGTTCATAACAACAGACAATGACCAAAGCTACATACTAATGATTAAGTGTTAAGTGGGTAAAAGAATAATTCTACCATGTAGAAATACTATAATAATTACATGAGTTAATTCATGTACAAGTTTCAACAATGCCTGGAAAATACTATTTATTCAATAACATAGAAATCAATTGCCATTAATTATCATTATTATTCAAACCTGTGTACAAGACTCACATAGTACTAGACACTATAGATGCATCATAAAAATTTGGTTTATGTAAGTATTTAAGTATAAAATTAACTATAATTTTATTGACTGTATAAATCATTTTTTATTTAAACAAATAGGTTAAATGATTGTGATTTTATATAAGTTATATATATGCCAAGGATTCATGAGGGAAAAGTCAATCATAAAAATGAAGTAAAAACATATATTAATGTACTTATTATAAATATAGTACCTACTGTTTATTCTGAACTTGAAAGATTATATTTGTAATCTAGTATCAGAATTATCGTACTAGCCTACACTTTTTATTGTAAGTAAGTGCTAATAAAACCAATCATTCATGTTATTCTGTATAACATAAAGTAATAACAAGTCATGGATATTCTGTTCAGTAAAGCACCAACTCAGTGTAGTATTCTCTGCAACGTATGCTCAACTTTATGAGGATATCATGTTAAGGCTAAAACATGTTGATATGATTGCCTCATATCAATTCAACGAAGCATCCAATGTTGTGTGCCTTGGATATCAGTATAAAATCAGTAAATAAATGTATGACAGTCCTTTAAGTTTTAGCCTGAAAGGATTTGCTCATCAGAATTTTTATTTTAAAACATTTCTACTTACCTTGGGTAGTCTGAAACTGGAAATGGATCTATAACAATAATAATGACATCTGGAAGCCATTCTTAGCAAAAGAGAAAGCCAAAGCCAGTGAAAGGCAACATGTGGATAAATATGACAGCTTTAGCTATGTGCCTAGGTATTTAAACGCCCGTTGGCAACTGATGTCTTTCTTTGATTTGCAACTTAAGAATACTAAAGCTAATCTCACACTCTTTCCAAAATATTTCCATTTGAATTCTGTCATTGGATGGCATGATCTTCCAGGATAAAAACTAGATGGTGTTATGCGTGATTAAAGAGATTTTTCTCTTAATTCAAATTTTACTATATTTATGAATTAAACTTCTTGAGTACCACAAATTACATGGTATTAGTTAAAGAATAGTGGGTAAATAATTCAGGAAATAGATTCATTTCATGTTATGAAACTGAACTTTAGAGTATTAGAGGCAGTTTAAAGCACTAGGGCATGACGAGCAAATAACTGCACATATGCTGTATAATTTCACATTTTTAGTTTGTGAAATATTCTCAGAGTATTCCAGAGAGGAAGTAGGTAGACAGAGACAGATGTCATTCATAGCAAGGATGAAATTCCTTGCATAACCTTGAAAGTGTAAGTCCTTAATCTTTTATTTCATTTCCTCTTTGGATTTTACTATCTTATCATAGAGTCTTCTTAGGTATTTTTACATGTTTAAATTTTCAGCTCTTTATGTTTCTATAAATGCATATATATATATATACATATATATATACACACACAAATATAAATATATGCTGTATAATATACTTATGAATTCTGTATCTTCTCCCTAACATTTATTTGTCTATATTTTTCTATTTACCTAGACTATGTGCCTCAAAGAAATTAAAAATGAAATATATAAAATATCTAAATATAAAGTAATTCTATACTTCTGAAGAAAAAATAAAAATCCTTTTTAGTAATGACCTAAGCCCAGGGGAGGTTGTACATACCTTTAATCCAGCACTAAGGAGGAAGAAGAAAGCAGATCTCTAAGTTCAAGGCCAGCCTGGTCTACAAAGTGAGTTCAAGATAACCAGGGCTACACAGAAAAACCCTGTTTTGAAAAAAAAAAAAAAAAAAAAAAAAAACTACAACAAAACAAAAAAGGCCTTCTTCCTGAAAACAACCTCCTCCAATTCCTTCCATTACCCTATACCCAGACCCCCTTCCAAAATTAATCTCTTTAAAAAAATCATGGGATCTAATTAATGCTGACTAATTAATACAGGCAGGTGTGGAGCCTTCCTTGGCAAGGTCAGCCTACCAGAGACCACACCCATAAGGAGAACTGACTCTCCTTCCCTTAACAGTCAATAGTTCCCATCCACATTAATTCTGCATTCTAAGTTTAAATACGTGTTTGCAGAGTGATTAGGAAAACATTTGTGAATGCTTTCAATAAGATTGGACAGAGAATCACAATTTCATGTTACCAAGATCATATTTAAATTCAATTACATTCTAATTATCTTATTTTATATTTTCTCCTTTAAAATACAGTAAAATTAGTCTGGCATTCAGCATCATGCTGCCTTTAGATAGATCTTTAGCTAATGAATGTTTGGGGGTAACAGATTTAGTGTTAAGATCTTTAATTATACATCTAAAACTGGATAAGATGAGGGGAAAGCAAGGCTTCCCAAGAAGCTTGCAGCTGTGAGGAAATCAGGGAGACAGTGACAAAGCTTGTGTCTGGGGTTTGGGGACAGCTTTGAACTCCGTGTGAGCTTATTCAGCCAGTGTGTCTGTTCACAGTCCCCAGGTTAGAACGTGCTGACAGGAAACAAACTAGACTGCAAATTCTTCCATGGATGTAGATCTAAGGGATGCAGCTTCTTCATCACAAACATCAGGTAAACGATAAGATTGTCTTCTGCTCAAGAAACCATAGAGCACT